>NW_026879365.1:0-270655 GCF_032173495.1 Musca vetustissima
AATTTGACATATGGTACTGAATTGGGACCAGAATGATGTGTGCTAAGTTTCGTGAAAATCGGTTTATTTAGATTTAGCTCCCATATATAGTTTCGTCCGATTTAAGGTAAATGGTGCACAAAAGTACCTATATATCTTTCGATTTGCACGAAATTCGGTATAGCGTACTGAAATGAGTCTAGAATTACATGTGTCAAGTTTTGTGGAAATCGGTTCAGATTTAGATATAGCTCCCATATATATTTTCGTCCGATTTTATGTAAATAGTGCAACAAAGTCCCTATATATTCTTCGATTTTCACGAAATTTGCCATGGCGTACTAAATTAAGTCTAGAATCATGTGTATTAAGTTCCGATTAAATCGGTTCAGATTTAGATATAGCTCCCATATATATTTTCGTCCGATTTTTTGTAAATAGTGCACCAAAGTCCCTATATATCCTTCGATTTTCACGAAATTTGGCATGGCGGTTCAGTTTTTTTATATAGTTCACATATATATTTTCGTCCGATTTCATGTGGATGTGGTACCAAAATTCCTATATATCTTTCGGTTTCCACCAAATATATATTTTCGTCCGGTTTTAGGTAAATGCTGCACCAAACTCCTAATGTTTGTCCGTTTGACATGAAATTTTTCACAACGTACCATAGGGGAGAGGGGGGCACCTTTGAACACTTTTTGCTTTCAGACCTTATAAAATGTTTTATTTTATAATTTTTGGTTTCTTATAAATTTTAATTAATAGGTACATATGTAACTTTTAAAATGAATATACATATGGCATACTATAGGATTGATAAATATATTTTATGACTGTTTTAATGGACGAACTCAAAGTGTTCAAAACTGCCCCCCCAGGGGGGCAGCTTTGAACAGAGGTTGACATTTTTGAACGACATGTTTTTTTACAGTGTTTATGTTCAAATATGTGTGTATTTTATTAATACATATCAGAAATGCATTAATTCATTAAAAAATATATAAAAAATGTACAAAATTTAAAAAATTTAGATCAAAAATTTTTAAAACATAAAATGACTTAAAAACAGAAATTAATATGGTGAAAAATACAGTTAATTTCGTAATCTTAGTAGCCCATTTGAAATTTTGAGAAATCGAAGCCAAAAGTTAAAAACTCCTTTATTTACTCGAGTTTAATGGGCATGTTCAAAGGTGCCCCACCCATGGCATTTTACGGAAATTTAAAATAACTTTTTTTGTAATAAATATACATGAAAGAAATTACATTAGTTATGTTTGAAATGATTGTTTGAATGCAAAAAATTTGTTTGACGAAAGAAAACTATCACAGAATTCTTCCTGCGCCCTTACAACCAAATGAATAAAAGTTTACAATGACACTGAGAAAACATGGTCACCCATGCACAATTTTTCGACAACTGAAAAAGCAAGCCAAAGGGGTTTACGCATATAGAGAACAAGATTACCATATACAACAATGTGGTTGCGGGTCGGAAAAATATTAAACCAAGATTTTATGAGCGCTGTTCAAAGCTGCCCCACGTTCAAAGGTGCCCCCCTCTCCCCTACATATTTCGAACGGCTGTCTGATGAAGACTATATTTTTAACAGTGCTGTATATTGAGTAGCGATTATCAAGATTACTAAAAATCGATTTCCATAAATTTGTCCCATTGTACGCAAACGATTCTAAATCTGCGCGATTGAAATTAAATTTGGCGTAGGTTGCAGAAAGGTGTATCTTCCTTCGAGGGAACATTGACTTGAAATCTTTAGGATACATATGTACAATATACATAAAGTGGTGAAGGGTATCATATAAACGGTTCAGTTCCTTACTGGTTTTTTGATGTTAATAATCCTTATTTATACTAGAGCCGTTGGAATTTTCGGAATCGGACGTTCCAGATTCCAAAAATTCGGAATGAAGTACATTTCGTTAATTACAAAAAAACAAGAACAACATTATTGCATTTCTTTTTCTTATTCTTTAAGTCCTCAAGTGTTTATATACAATGTTACAAGTCCTGAAAACCATATAAAACTTAAATCGATAATGAGGGATCAAATAAAAATGACTCCGGCCAAGGGCAAAACCTATAGTTATTGGAGTTTATTTTTCCTGTGTTTCTACTTGCTTTACTGTCCACACTTATGATCCCAACAAATAATCATATCTGTTAATCGATATTTTTATAGAACATTTGGAGGTCGTTTGGATTTTTTATACTTGCCAAGAGCTTGCATTCCCATAAGGAATTTTGCGCAGTTGTATCTAAGTTGCGCAGTAATATCAATCCTGATTTTTAACTTCAATTGGATTTTTCTTCCATTTTTACAACAACAAACGCTTTACCATTCAAAATACTATAATTGGCAAAATAATTACCCTATGGTTACGACTAACTAGAACTGTCTACTTGCATACTTCAATAAATACCACGATTCTCATTACATCCTCATAAGTTACAAAGGGTTCATCTAGTTTCCCTCTGCACGTTACATACAAACGTTCGTATGTACCACTACCACAATGCGACATTAAAATCCACGAAACTTGATTGTACCACAAATATCCTGAATTGCATTTAACAAATGCCGTTTAACTAATTTAATGTTATTGGAAATTATTCAATTTCGTTATTTTTACGATTTTAAATTCACTTGTACCCGTAGTATTTATACGATTCGCATGAATCTATTTGGTATTTTCTACAACAGCTTGTTAGGCCTGTTACGAAACGACAAATGATGTTATATCGAAATCCAAACAATTCAATGAATTATTACAGGAAAATTCAAATAGCTTTCATATCACGTACAAATATTCTACGAATTTTGTCATGTTCAACATCAATTTCAAATTCCACATGAGTTATTAAAGGAAAAACAAAACACAACAAGAGTTGAAGTCATGAATATCCTGCCAAATCTCTTTATCTAACCCTAAGTCACACCAACACACACACACTCTTTAGAGTGTGAAAAATTGGAAATTATTACGGACATCACGTTTTCATTAAGGTATCGATAATAACAGGAACAAGGAGCCATAATATAACTCCATAATAATTCCCACATCGCAAAGGTAAACGACAGGACCTGTAGCTGGGAGAGTAGTAGATGAGACAATTGTCAGGGGCATTGATGAGGGACGTGCAAACACAAAAACACATTAACATTGAAGAACATAAACATCCCACTGTGCGCCAGACAACAGCCTCAGCATCAGACAATTGAATCCACATACACGGAGTTCAGTCGAAGAGCGTTCTACGTTAAGGCGGCGACTTGCACTGTCGCAGAGATTTTGGCCAAGAAAGGCCAAGACACTGACAATACTGGCTAGCAAGCCAGAAGGGAAAAATGAAGCCATCAACTTGTGGAAATTCCTGTCAACATGTGGCCAACACATGTGTGTGGATAGTTTAGTACAAGGGAAACCCCCAAAGGCAAAGTCTGCTATTCCTTACACTTCCTTAGGAAGGAAGAAATCTAAATCTGGCAATCACAGGTATGTGTACATGTGCATGTATGTGTGTGTGTGTGCGATCGAGTGATTGTGTATTTTAAAGGCGCGACTCTATTTGCGCTACTTCAGGTGAATAGCAGAATACACATGCGCCTAAAGTCATTGACTCATAAGAAGACACACACACTTGCACGAGTAAAACGACGGGATGATATTGCTCGGATCATCATAAAAAAATCGACGATTTTCACATCTGAAATAAAGTCGTTGTCTCGCCATCGAAACACCACTGCTGGGAAAATCGGAAAATATCATTGCAATTGCACGCCTTAATGCATAACACATGTGAGCCGAACGTCAAGTCACTCTGGAAAATACGAAAACCTCACGTTTATATTTTGTCTACATACGTACTTGTGTCCAGTGTTCGGTCGGTGTTCCTTCCTACCTGTTTGTTTGTTGGTTTTATGAGCCACAAACAGCCAAACATGTCTCTGAGGTCCGGTCCATAAGTGTTTCTGATTTGTGTGCGGTAAAAAATGTTAGTTTTCGAAAAAAAAATTAGAATCGAACTAAGGTGACAATATTTGTTGTTGGGTACGTTTGTATGGAGAATCGGTGATTAATATGCTGGCTCTGTTTATGGTGTGCAAAGTTTCCCAACAGGATTTTACTGACACCAACACCACCATCACGGCAGCAGCAACAACAACACGTCATCGAGTGCGTGAGCTGAACAAAGAAGTTTGTGTTGGGAAATATTATCATTGCTGGTCAGTTGTTATTTTTCGTTCTAGTGTCGCCAAGTCTAAGCGTGCTGCACAATGACATTGTATTACAATAATAACAGCAACAACTACAACGACAGAAAACATGTTTATTCATTATTACCTGATATAACGTGGGAATTAAGGATTTACGGCAAAAATGTAATGTCAAGTTGACTTTTGGCTCTTGCTCTCTCACAGATAAACATGTTTGGTCTTGCTATGTCATTTCAATATATTTCGAAAAATTCGAATACTATAGCATTAAAATTGGTCAGATGGGGAAATCAATGCAATTTTCTTATAGGTTAGCCATTTTAAATAATTCCATTCAAGGACCCTTATTTTTTATAACACTGTGACACAATACTGAGGTCATGGTCGTGCAATATTCTATATGGAAATGAAAGTCCTTGAAGAGTATATTAAGCATTCAGAAGGGAAATCGACGTAGGTAAATTTTTTAATTCCCTCTATCTCGAATCCTTGTGCCTATGTTGTCAGGCTATTATAGCTTTGTACAGTCCCAAGAGTTTGTAACGCCGTGAAAATATCTCGACTAGCTGAGTCGATCTAGAACACGATTTTTTAATGTAGGATGGGTTCTGGCCAATGGAGACCCCTATTGTTTTTTGGTAAAGATGGCTTAATATTTAGGGAATGAAATGGACCAATACTTCATTATTGTCATTTTACTGGTCGCTCCAGAGACATCAATTATGGTCAGAACATCGCGAAATTTTAAATGGAGAAGGGAATCGGGCTTTGATAAACATCGGTCATTATATAGCGGGTCAAATGTGTGAAAATTACAACATTTGTATTCTATGGCTTATATATTTATTCCTGAAGGACATATACGCGAGAAGTTGACAGTATATCCAAAATTTAAATTGTCGTATGTACTCGGATGTGGGAGTTAAACTTAAAAATTTATAGGTGCTTACGCATTCAGATATTATTTAGTAACCCATTAACATTAGAGGGCAGAAATATAGCGGGGATCGCTTTAAATTTTTCAAGAGTTTCCAGTTATGATCAAAATTTGGGATAAAGAGGACCGAAAAATTAATATTTTGTGTTTTTTTCGAATCGATCTATAGGTAATTAGAAGGGCTGTACTAAATATTGTGAATACTCCGAAAATATGTCAGTGTAAAGAAGAGGTGCTGTTGATCTATAATCGGTCAAATATCACGAAATATTGCCTAGGCTCGTGGTGGTTGTGTAAGGTATCGTATGATCGTCAAACTGTACTGCTCACAGGTTTTCCTTATTTTCTTGAACCGTATTGTAAATAAGACGTGATTTTTTGATGTCCAAATATTCAATAAAAATGTAGCTGATGTGATTTTTCATAGGTTTCCCAAACCGAAAATCGAATAAATGGTATATTACGAAGAACTGTAGGAACTATCGACTGACATATTTACAATAAATATATCTCAGCACGATAAATACGTAAATGACATTTATTCGCAAAACAGATCTCAAATTTTGAACTGGAATTTTAGATTAAATATCCGATTTTTGTACTGGTTTGAATCAACCGATCAAACTACTGTGTAATAATTTGTGTGCTCAAATGGTCAGCTAGATCCGATTTCTTGCCTTCGGAGACCCTATCTAAACTCTTATGTGCAACATGTTTGTAGAATATTTGGAGACGAAGAAATATTGTCTTGTGGTATTTAGATTACAGTTCAAAAAATAAGAACGAAAAAGCGCACGAGGACTCGATATAGTCGGAGGATATGTTTTACAAAAATATTCGACATTCCATTTGACTAAAAACTAAACATGAACATTAGAATTACCAACAAAAAATGGCGAATTTTTCCTTCTGGTTTCTTTATATATATCGTGAATATATATGTCATGAATCCCTAACCCTATATAAGGCAATGTGACATGCCGTGAGATATGGAATTCGTGAAGATTTTTTTTCCTCCAGGTTACATACACTATTTCATGAATGTAAAAAATGTATCCTCTTTTATCGGTACTTCAAATGACGTTCAAATAATCGTCACAGATGTCGAATTGTGGATCAATGTGTGCGAGGCGGAGCAAAACAGAAATTGACCGTCATATGTCTACGGTTCCACTTCACCAATATAGGGCGTTAAGTTCTTAGTCCTTTTGCATCCTTCCTGAACGGCCCGGACCTGACAACAAATTACTTCTTTTTTATTCCCACACAACATGAAAAAATACGGGATCTACGGTTTTTTTGACATGGTCTACTATGTTTTTGAAACTTTTTTTAGCCATGATTTGTAGTTAAAAAGTATTTGTCGCCCTAAATTCCGATATTTCGGCGAGGCCTTAAGGATCAGAATATTGAATGAATATTGATCTGCATTCAAAAACTGAAACCATACATGTAATGTAGTATGAAATAACTTCAAAAATCCGACGGCACTGATATATTGGACCTATATTTAAATATGAATTTGTTACACTCTGCGACAAATTCGTGGTCATGGTCTAGGGTGAAAGTTTTTATTGGCGATGAAAGACTTTAGTAAGTATATGAAAACCCCCAAAAAGGGGAAAAATGTCATAGGTCATAGTTTTGAGATATGGCATTTTTAATGGCGACCCTGTATGTATTTTTTGAGATTTAATTTCTTCAGTTTGTGTCCTTTTCGTACTTAATTTCTTAAACCGGCCTCCCATTATCATAAGATGTGATTTTTCATCCTCGTAATATTCTACAAAATATTCTATAAGATCTTCGGTGGGATCCTCTATTCTCAATTTTACCCCTTTCTTGCTACTATAGCCCTATATGTATTTCAATAAATTCAGTATGTATTCCTTAATTTTTAGAACTGTAGGATTCGTCCAATCTTTGTCTTATAAAAAAATATATTTATGCCATTTATAAGGAACCGGTTACTAAATTTTTGAACCGGATATTGAGATAATAAAATCGATCTTTCTTTATAGCTTTCTTGTGATATGCATATAAGGTATTGAAACCGGTTTTCATATTTAAACAATGTTTATTGTCTTGGGCTATAACAGGATCTACATGCGAATCTATATTCATGACGATTGATCCATAACTCTGACCTGTAATTTGTTTACAAATTATAATGGACAGTTACTAAAAGGTAGATCGAGGACCAGTATTTCGTGCCACCCTAACATATATATTTTTGTAGGGTTTAAACAATGTACGTAGAATTTAACAGAAAAATCCAAGGTTTGTTACCGGCAACCGTATTCTTCAAAAAATGCCATTATTTATTTCTAGGCATACAAAATCATTTTTGTCAACTTCCACAGAAGTTACAAAAATTCACAAAATCTCATTGCGATTCCAAATAAAAACCTTTGCCTCTCCCTCCCATGTTATGAATCATATTTCATAACAAGTTATTTTTCAGATCCTGGAAAATTACCGCACTTGTTTGTTAACACTTGTCCCCTTGTCAGGCAAGGCATGTGTTAAGATTAAATAACAAATCCTGCAGGATAATCAATGAGGAAAACCAGCGCAAAATATTTGCACAAGTAGCAAAGGATTAAACTAATAAGTAAGGAAAATATGAAATTTCACACCTTTAACCAAAATATCAGATCACAGGAGCAACAAATGCAACCAATCCAACAATGGGCAGTCCAACAAATGTGTAAACAAACGTTGGTCTACTGAACGGACTAAGAGTATCAAATGAAAGGGATATACGCGATCAAAGGATGCAGTTTAGGGGAAGAAAGGAAAGGATATTTTTTCATGTAGAAGGGTGTAAACCTTTTTCTGCGGATATTATCTAAACCAACAAAAAATCTAACCAACATCACAGCACACGAAAAAATGTAACATTAAATTATTTGTGTAAATACGAGTAATAAATACAAAACAGTAGAAAGGGGTTGGTATTAAAAAAAGAATAATAATAGATAATACCAAGCTTAAAAATATATCATGGAAAATATGCGTTTTCTATAACGCCCTTCCATCGCATACACACACAAACCTTCACTGGCTGACTGACATCAATTTAACCGATTACCCTGTGAAATGCAGGTAAAGGATCAACGACGTGATTTCCGTGATAAGCCTGGAATTTACCCAAAATGGTTTTAAACTTGAATGCCGACAACAGCCCATGAATGTCGTTGGCAATAAATAATGCGAAAAAAGTGAGCGGGATGCACAAAGAAAAATGGATGTTGAAAGAACGAACGAAATTGACTTGCATAAAAATGCATTAATGCGAAGATGTGTCGTCAAGACACACACTGACGAATGAACACAAGTATATGGTGACTGATTGAATACACCATCAATGTCGGAAGAAAGCATGGTTTGATGGATAGGTTGATGTATTATTACGTGGAAAATCTATATATCAGAACTTAATGATTTCAAAACTTGCAATATTGTTATACCCCACACAACAATGCTGTAAGGATTTTATAGCTTTGTGTTTTTTCTGTTTTTGTGTGAAAAATGACAAAATTTGTATTCTATGGCGTATATATTTACTCCTGAAAGATATAGACCCGAGACATAGACTACTCGGGTGTGGGAGTTATACTTAAATATTTACAGGTGTCTAAGTATTCAGATATTATTTAGTAACCCATAACCACACTAGAGAGTGATCGCTTTAAAATTTGCCATGAAGTTTCAGTTATGGCGCAGGAACAACGCCTGTGATTTTTCGTAAAGATCAGATAATAATTTAGGGATGAATTGAGGCTAGGGTGATGTGTGTTAAGTTTCGTGAAAATCGGTTCAGATTTAGACAAAGCTCCCACATATATTTTCGTCTGATTTTGTGTAAATGGTGCATTAAAGTCCCTATCTTTCCTTCGATTTGCACGAAATTTTACGTAGCGTTTTCATTGGGTGTCAAATATTTCTTCATCGATTTATGAAGGTCTCAAACGATTTCAGACAATTTAAATGTTCACCTTATGGCGGATGGTATAAAATGTTCGGCCCGGCCGAACTTAACAACGTTTTCACACGCCCGACACATCCGACTATATTGTATTATCAACTCACATAGGTGTTATTGTTGGTCTTCAGAGAGAGAGGGAGAGAGAGAGGAAAAGACTGAATCCAGTAAACATATTCATCATACTTTCTTTCATTAGCACTACCCTGCGCAATTCAAATATTCATACCTCGAGCTTTACAAAAAACGCTGTGCTACGATAAACTTCCTAATTTAAATAATGACCCTCATTGCAATAAATAAAAAAATATTTAGCCACCACCTTTGCTTTATTATGATAGTGATATAAAATTTAAACTTCAGCTAACCTCAACACTTAGTAACACCAAATTTCCATATACTTAAGGGGACCCCACCCCCATTCTCGGGGTCAAAAATTTTTTTGATTTAATTCGAATCTAAACTAATTCAAGAATGTCCCTACAAAATTTCAATTGAAAATCTCAAGAACTCTTGAAGATATAGCCGATTTATTGTGTCAGCATCAAGTGACGGCTGAAGAAACTTTAAACGCGTTTTTCTCTTTTGCGAATGGCGGGCACGATAACTCAAAAACTAATAACCCAATCGATTCCAAATCTTTACACGTTTCTCTGTGAGCGTATAGCTATCGTATGAACTAGGATAAAGCCAATCGGTGAAGATCTTCCTTATTTTTTAATTTGGTTTTTGGTAAAAAATCGGCGATTTTTCAAAAATATTTTTTCAAAGATCCCCAATTTTATTAATTTTAGAGCGAAGTCAATAATCCTAGTTCATACGAGAGCCAGACATGTACTCTTTCTAACACCGTTGAAATTTTCAGATTCCGATGTTCCAGTGAGGAGTTATCATGCCCGCCATCAAAATTAAGGACTTTTCTTTAATCACAAAAAACAACAACAAGACAACAACAAAAATTTTTTGTAAATTATTTTTCTTCCTTTTTAAATCTTCAAATATATATGTGCAAAGTTACAAACCTTAACAAGCATTGGTATTCATTTACCAGCCCATTTAAAATCTTAAAAATAAAAAATCGAGAAAAAAATTGGCAAAACTCGGCTTTGAGAGCTTTGTAAGCTTATAAAAGAAAACATATGTTCACGCATTTAAAAAAAAATGCATTTAAAAGCTATTATTCTGCTTGTTATTTTTCAATTTTTAAAAGTTACTTACAAATATTTACGTTTAATTTTCTCCACTAAGACTAGGCCAAAGGATGTACTCAAACATATATACATTTACTGGATGCATTGACGAACATATAAACTTCAAACATTTGAGATACATCCGCATAATAGACTTTAAGCATTTTTTCACAAATACAGGCAACAATAGTTGTATATTAGGGTGGATCTTATATTCGTATTATGTTTCCCGGACATTGAATTCCATTTGCATTGCTTCGTTTAGAACCAATTTTTAAATATTCTTCCTATTTTTTTAATTAATATGAGTTATAGAACTCCTCATATACATCTTCGTAGATCGAGTCTAATATTGCCAATAGAGATGCTCATGAATTTACATAGTTAAAATTTCTTGATATTCTAAGAAAAACTAGTCATAGTTTCTTGTACATCCCTGTGCCAAGGATATGTGCGTGTTTGTTACGATACCAAACCATTTTGGTTCAATACACGGAAGGAAGGACGGACGGACGGAAGGATGGATTGTATGTGTATTTTACTGCTTCACTGCAGATTCAACACAAAGCATGGACGGTATGAATGGCATGGAATAGACCAATTCATCCGTAAATATACTACTCACTAACACCAATGCACTGGGGCACACACACACACAAAGACATTAACAATGGCTAATGCCAAATGATCAGCACATCCACACACACATACATGCATCGATTGTTACCGTATTGATTGGTCTATCTCTCTGACCACTTAGCTGACCAGCATTCAAAGACTGACGGACTGATGACGCTCAATTGAAGCCACAATTTATAGATATTTGAATTTGAAGCAGGAGTAATACTTCTATTCAAAATTACAATTGCCCCATTTTGTTGCTTGGGAAATAGGAAAATTCTTGATGTTTTCTTTTGCAAAAGGAAAATAAAATAACAAACTCAATGACTTGGAAAGAAAGGCCACATTTGAGATACAAAAAAAAAACGCAACTGACCGACAAAATGAAAGGAAAACAAACAAAAAATAAAAATACCCAAATTCAATTAGAATGCAATGTTTATGTTCAATTACATGGACAGTTTGCTGGCCTCCAATGTTGGTTTACGCACCTCCCAAACCTGTCAGTTGTCGGCCAACTGGGCATATCGACACTGCAATTATTCGTTGATAAACGTCCATGAATGAATTCTGAGTGATAAGAACAGACGAATTTGTCACAAATGCTTTCCTTTATTTTATTTTGGTTAGGCTGTCGTGATGGTCGGGTGGTCATAGTAGCGCCTCGGACATTGAAAAGTCATAAAACTAAATTGACCAAATTGGGAAAGGGAATATCATTTACTTGCAATAGTTGTGTGAGCCCACACACAAACACAAATGAAATGAATTTCGATTTTTTACGAAAAAAAAAAATATTTTGAAAGCAATTCATTGGTTTTTTATCAGCCTGGCCGGTAATTTATTGTAATGTCCTTTGGCAATGGTAATAACTATCAGCCATTATATTTGTACTGGCTTAAATGTCAATTGCATTTATTGATTGACGTTTTTATTAAGGACATACAATAGAGGAATTTATGGTTGCCAAGTGCATTTATTTGAAAATTATTGAGGAAGATAATAAATGGTATTAGCAATTCTGTCAATAGAATTATCATGGCTCATAACTTTAAAATTGAATTGCTATAAACTCGAGTTATTTGTATTGATGTTCTGCGGTGAATTTGAAAAGGCTAGTTGTTGGTATTGGTTCCCAGTGAGGAGGAAAATCCTTGCTATGAACTGATAATTAAATAAACAATTTTGAGTAAAGACCCAAATAAGTTTCTTCGGATTGTACTTGAAAAGGCAATCAGAAGAACAGAAAATCTTTCTACCAAAGCGAACAAACATAAGCTCCTCGGTGCAGCATTTGCATCAAATCAGACTGGACTTAATTCAGTATGCTATGCAAAATGTTGTCTCAATCGGACAAATATTGGAAGTTTGATGTACCATTTAAATAAAATTGGACAAAATATATATACACTGCGTATCATAACTATAGACGCACCTTTAATTCAATTGGTATGTTAGTTGACAAACATTAAGTCATGGTTCAAAATAAAACGATCAAAAATACATATTATTCAACAAAAATAGTTAATTTATTCTTTATGGTGTCGCCGAATTCTGCACTTTCAAAATTACTGGTGTAGACGCACATTTACAAAATTAGATAAATTTATTTTTTAAAATTTAAATAAAATAAAATAACTTATATAAATAATGGATAGGCCCTCCCTTATTCTGCATAAGTTCAAAAATTTTATCCATCACACTGTTGATCAAAATTTTTTCGCAAGTCTTTTTGATCGTTTTATTGTGAACAATAACTTAATGGGTCCATTTTATTTGTCAACTAACATACCAATTGAATTAAAGGTGCGTCTATAGTTATGATACGCAGTGTATGAAAGCTATATCAAAACCAGAACCGATTTCCACAATACTTCGGATACGTCTAGCGGGACCTAACTCAGTACGCTGCGCCAAATTTTGTCTCAATCGGACAAATATTGGGAGTTTGGTTCACCATTTACATAAAATCGGACGAAACTATATTTGGGAGCCACATCTAAATCTGAATCGATTTCAACAAAATTTCACAGACATCAAACTAGACATAATTCACTTCGCTATACAAAATTTGACGTCAATCGGACAAATATCGGAAGTTTTGCGTACCATTAAAAGAAGAACATATATATGGGAACTATTATATATCTAAATCTGAACCGATTTCAAAAAAAAAAATCGCATACGTCTACATACATTGGACCCAACTCACTTCGATTCAAAGAAACTGATCACACTCTCTCCTAGTCTTAGTTTCATACTTTATAATAAATTTCGTTTCAATCGGACAAAAATTGGGAGTTTGGTGTACCATTTACCTAAAATCGGATGAAACTATATATGGGAGCTATATCAAAATCTGAGCCGTTTCCAACAAAACTTCGCATACATCAATATATCTAAATCTGAACCGATTTTCTTCAATTGCAATAGGGTTCGTCATTGGCCTAAAAAGTGATCTGTGCCAAATTTATCTAAATCGGATCATAAATGGCCACTGTATTTTGCTCAAAACAAAAAAAAAACATAGACGGACATGCATAAATCGACTCAGAAAGTGATTCTATGCATGTTCCCAAAAGGAACCATGGGTCTATCTCAATCAATTTTTCATGTTACAAACATATGCACAATGACATAATACCCTATACCATCGTATGGTGAAGGTTATAAATATTAAAATTCGACCTCTTTTAGGGGTAGTCCCCATATAACCCCCTTTTTATATTGAAATAGTTAACTGATTTGTTCCGCGTTTTGTGGTTATCTCCATAGTATGGGGGATATTCTGTACATGGAATTGTCAGTTTTTACCCTGCAATGTATGGAATGCTAAGACGATTTAACCAGGTTCGAGAATGAACTATATCGGCCTTCATTTAGGTCTAGCCCCATATAATGATACTTACCGATCTTCGATATTTTTGATATATAGCGTGAATGAAGGTATTCTGATGCAAAATTTTAGGTTCGAATTGAGCTATATCGGTTCTCAATTATGCATAGCACCTAATATAATGATAACACACGAAGTAATCAATATTAGTCCCGCTTTAGGCATAGCCTCAATACGTACCCATACAACATTTTTTTCTGCAAATTCTTATTCTGCTAGGAAATTTAATATTAAATTTTTTTTTCATGTTTTATCCGCCATTTTAGATTCGTTGAATTTGATTTTCAAATTATGATTTCACATTTGTAATTATTGACCATAGCTCTACAAAACGTGTTCAAAAATAATTCTTATAAAATTTCCTAATTTTCGATCCACCCTATTTAGTGCTTACGTTTTTCTGGTAGAATCATAATCAGCGTCCCCGAAACCATTACATGTGATATTTATTTATTTTTTAATTATGGTCAAAAAATCGGCCCATAGTGCCAGGTTTCTAAGATAAGCTTGGAAAATGTTGTTTACATATTTTCACTTATTTTTAACATCTCCTATAAAAATATCCCGCCTGGTATAAAAAGTTCGACCCGACCGACATTTTAAATTTCCATTTTCTTAACCAGCCTATTAAGATTTGAAATGACACATTCCCATTCCTCATTATTTATTACTATTTATTTTTTTATTATTATCATAATTCCCCCCTTTGGCCTCCAATTCTAGCTAAGCCAGTAATATGCCATAGAATGAGGGTTTTTTTCTCTCTTAGGAATTTCAATACTTATGACCAATACTTTTACACATGAATAGGCAAACAAAATCGAACTGCATTGCAATCCAATATCAGTCAATACCAATAGAAAATAAACAAATAGTAGTTAACAGTGTGGTTGTTGGAATCTCCATTACAATGTTCTTGGTTTAAGTAACCACATTCGATTATTATGGAATTTGTAGAATATAATCGCATCAGCTTAACTTGGCTTATGGAACTATACTTCAATGCTTAACTTCGTCTTCATCGTTTTCTTCTACTTCTCGTAGACAACGACATGTCAAGACAGAAACCGCAAAAGTGTGGCAGAAAATTTGTTTGCAACTTTTTGCAGCAATGCAATACTTTTTTCCATAGCAAAAAAAAATAGAAAAAAAAATTTTGTAAACTCGAATAGATTTGAAATAGTTTAACAAGTTCCAATTTCTTGGCAAGTGGAAAATATAGTTTTAAAATCACTTAACATGAGGCAAACTTTTTTTTTAATGTGTCACAAAAATGTTGTCAGTGGAATGATTTTCTCCATAAAAAATACTTTTATCTACCTCTCAGGTCTAAGTTTTTTTTTTCAATTGAATTTTAAGTTTATTGCTTTTTCATTTCATTAAATCTTTTAGCTAATCCTAATTACCTGCCGGTCATCGGCTCATTGAACTATTTTCCGATTAATAATTTTCTTTTCGACCTGTTAAAAAAACTTTGAGAATGTAACTAAAAACAAACTGTTTTATCCTCGAAGGCAATATGACACAAATTGAAAACAACTCAGCATAAAAATTAGATTCCTTTTGGCAAAGTGGTGTGGTCAAAATATTGTTCATTATCTCTAATATTTTTTCAAACTTTTTTTGTTTTCGGAAAAAGTACAACAAACTTTCACAAGGATAGTATATGGATGAGGAGCAAAAGAGAAACAGGAAAAATAATAACCATACAAATTGAAAGTTCTCAGTGACCGTTTGTTGGTCAAATTATGTCAAAATGAAGTCATCAACGGCTATTGAAAAAGTTTAAATGTCTCTTCGCCATCTCATCGTTCTTCCTTTATTCGTATAAAGTGTATGTATGTGCGTTGTGTGTGTGAGATGAGTTAGTATTATAGCCCACTATCCTATCTATGATGATGACAACAGTAGTTTTTGCTTTTTCTATGAAATATTCCCTGCAGAGCCATTGAAAATATTTTCAACGAAATTTGTTCAGAGTTCTAGTTTTTTGTGTGAGCAGCATATTGGCAATTAGTTTGTTATTATTTTCTTTCCATTCGCCAAATTCCGAGACAAAAACTGTTATCTTAATTAGAATAAGAGAAAAATGTTCACTTCACATGTCTTCAAAAAATCCAATATGAAAACAATTATATGGGCAAAAAATCTAAAATCCTAAAACAAGTAAAGACGACAAGTTTGTTCGAGCTAAACTTCTTATACACTCTACAATAATGGAAACATAAACTTCTCAGAATATGGATATTAATTTAAAAAATTCTATAAACAAATGCAAAAAAATAGGTCCTCTGACGAACAATTAACTTTTTTGATGCAGTGGTTTGGGTGGATAATGGTAACGCAAAATTTCAATACACTTGCATGGAATTTTGTGTTTAATAGAATATCAAAAATGTAAACTTAAAATATAATCATTATTAAATGCAACTAGTAAAAAAGTTCAAACTTGTTATACCCTCCACAAAGAGGAACATATTCAAAATACATAAAATCGTTCGGAGCTTCCAGGAGAAAACGATAAACTAAGCTATAGAAAAAGACGTGATGCTTTGGAAAATATGTCTGAAATCCTCAAAATACCCTATACCACAATGCGGTACAGGGTATTATGTCTTT
Source organism: Musca vetustissima (assembly GCF_032173495.1). Lineage (NCBI taxonomy): Eukaryota > Metazoa > Arthropoda > Insecta > Diptera > Muscidae > Musca > Musca vetustissima. The sequence continues at coordinate 16,475 of NW_026879365.1, forward strand.
GTGCATATGTTTGTAACAGGCAAAAGGAATCGAGATAGACCCATGGTTCCTTTTAAGAATATGCATAGAATCACTTTCTGAGTCGATTTATCCATGTCCGTCCGTCCATGTATTTTGTGAACAAAGTACAGGTCGCATTTACTATTCGATTTGAATAAAATTTTGCACATGTCACTTATTTGGCCCAAGGACGAACCCTATTGAAAATGGAGAAAATCGGTTCAGATTTAGATATAGCTCCCATATATAGTTTCGTCCGATTTTATGTAAATGGTGCACCAAACTCCCAAGGTTGGTCCGATTGAGAAAAAATTTTGCACAGAGTATTGATTTAGATCTAGATTGAAATGTGTCAAGTTGTGTTGAAATCGGTTCAGATTTAGATATAGCTCCCATATATATTTTCATCCAAATTTAATTTGTCCGATTAAGACAGCATTTTGCACAGCTTACTGAATTAGGTCCACATTGATGTATGCGAAGTCTTGTTGAAATAGGTTCAGATTTGGATATAGCTCCCATATATATTTTCGTCCGAATTAATGTAAATAGCGCACCGATGAGTCTATGTTTATTCTATATTCACGAAATTTAGCTGTGGGTATGAAATTTAGTCTACAATGCTTTGGTTAACATTGAAATCGTTTCAGATTTAAATATAGCTTACATATATACTTTAGTCCCATTTTATATAAATGTTCTATTTGCACGATATTTGGTTGTTGAAATCGGTTCAGAAGTAAAGATAGCTCCCTCATATATTTTTGTCCGATTTTATGCAAATGGTGCAAATGGAGGAGACTATGTTTGTTCGCCTTGCTTGAAATATTGCATATCGTATTGGATTGAAAACGTTTCAGGTTTAGATATCGCCTCTACATATATCCTCGCCCGATTTCATCAAATTGATTTACAATTTAACTAAAGTTTGTCCGCTTAGAACGAAATAGTACACAATCTAACCTAGAATAAAGTTTATTGGATTTTGTGTCGTGATACATTTTGGATAGCGCACTGTGTTGCAGCAAACCAAATGGTGGATGCCACGGTTGCTTATATAGGTCAATTTATGTATACATCTTATAAATATTTTGCTCAATGATTGGCATTCAATTGTTCATAAATTTCAGATTGGTATGTGTATGGTTTGTTTCAATTTAGTTCAAATGTGTATGAAATTCAAAAGATGATATGTCTATTTCAATGGTCATCTAAAATATATTGTGCATATGAAAGATATTGTGCATATGAGTGGTGAAGGCATCATATAGTCGGCCCCGTCCGGCTTTTGAACTTTCCTCACTGTTTTTTACTGAAATGACTTAAAGGGAACCCCAATTTTGGATTTCAAAAAAAAAAAAAATATATATATTATTATTTCCTTAATATGAACCTAAACTTCAAAAGAATGTCTCATTAAAATTTCAAGTGAAAATCACAACAACTCTTGAAGATATGGCCTATTTAATTTGTCAGCGACGGCAGAAGTGCTTCTCAAACATTTAACGCATTTTTCTCGATAACTTAAAAAACTTAAAAACATTTCATCCAATCAGCTCAAAATTTTAAATTTATTATGAACCTACATGAGGGCCACTCTAAACAATGGGCGGATATAAAATATCCAATATTGGAGTGTAAGGTCAAATTTATTAAAAAGATTTGATCTAACATGGAGGGAGAAAAATGTCTTTGCAAAAAATATACACTGGTGGCCAAAGCTAAATCAACTGAACTTGCATCTGTAACTTTATTAAAACAATTCTTATAGTGAAAGTTTTTCTGAAATAAATATATAATTTATCCACTTCAAAATAAAAAAATAAACGCGAAATTTATTTTGAAATCAAAACTAAAGCAAATTTTTGATTTTCTGTAATAAATAAGCAAATTTGACTAGTAATGGATTGCATAGGCATTTTTGATTACGACAGCACATTGGATCAATAAAATGCTAAATTTGATCCTTAGGTATATTATTCCTCGCATCTTGAAGAGGTTATGTATGTTTGTTTTTGAAACTCTTTTTTATTTTGCTATCTATGATACCACAAATATTTTTCTGAGCCTTAAATATTAAACTTTAATTCATCGGAGAACATAATATTTCTCCACTGCGTCGGATTCCAATTGATATGTGCTTTTGCGATAGCAAATATGGCTCTGGAAATAAATGGCTTTGTTGACTGTTTCCGGGTATGTGGACCCTGTGGTAACAGGTCCAACGAAGCCTTGGCCAAACGGAATGAGATAGACTCTATTCTTTAACGGATGGTGACAGGAGATGAGAAATCGATTACATACGATAACCCTGTGCGAAAACGATCTTTGACAAAGAGCGGTGAATCACCTCAAACGCTGGCCAAACCAGGACTAACGGCCAAGAAGGTTCTGCTATGCATTTGGTGGGACTGGAAGGGATTTATTATGAGTTGCTTCCATATGACCAAACGGTAAATTCTAATCTCTACTATCAAAAACTGGACCTTTTGAAGATAGCAATTGACCAGAAACGGCCAGAATTGGCCAACAGGAGAGATGTCGTGTTCCACCAGGACAACGCTAGGCCACACACATCTACAGTGACTCGCCATAAACGTCGGGGCCAGTGGGGCAGCTTTGAACAAGGATTGACATTTTTGAACGACATGGTTTTTTACAGTGTTTATGTTCAAATATGTATGTATTGTATTTATGATATCAGAAATGCATTTATTTATTAAAAAATATATACAAAAAGTTTCGAAAATTAAAAAATTCAAATCAAAATTTATGAAAACATAAAATGATTTAAAAACAAAAGTTAATATGGTGAAAAATACAGTTAATTTCGTAATCTTATTAGCCCATTTTAAATTTTGAGAAATCGAAGCCAAAAGTTAAAAACTCCGTTTTAACTGGAGTTTATTGGGCACGTTCATAGGTGCCCCACCCGTGGCATTTTATCCCTCGGCAATCAATGCCACTAATAAATAGTTGTTTTTTTATAAAAACAACAAACTGGGATTCAGCCTGACTATTTTGCAAAAATAACATTTATAATAATTTTTTGTAGGAAACATATATGAAATAAAATACATTAGTTATGTTTGAAATGATTGTTGGAATGCGAAAAAATTGTTTAACGAAAGAAACCGATCGCCGAATTCCCTTTTTCACCCTAACAACCAAAAAATTAAAAGTTTACAATAGCCAAAGTGGTTTACCCAGATAGAGAACAAGATAGCCATATAAAAAATGTGGTATGGTGTATGCCACGATTGATCAAATAGGTCCTGATTTACATATATCTCCCATACACAATTTTAAATTTAAATTTCTAGACTTCGTACAAATGGTACACCAAATAACTTAAGTCTGACCGATTTACATGCAATTTTGCATAGATTTCAGAATGGTTGATTAAATGAAATTGAAATGGAAATTAAATTTCGTCCGATTCCATTTCCATTTCAATGTACCTCCAAATTTGCTATGCCAGTTCTATCTACAGGATATTGTATGTACCCAAAGTGAAACTTTCCTAACTGGTTTTTAATTAATTAATGAGCGACATACATATTATCAACACATTGACCTGCTCGACGACTTGAAATCACAACTTCCCCATTTATGATTTTTACGAACCTAATACCTTAAATATTGCGTGATCTATTTTTTGATTGTACAGATAGACATCGATTTAGAATGACACGTTAATTTAATTTTTGATTTTTTTTACCAAAAACCGAAGAAAATGTCTACTTTTGTTTATGGTCGATCTCTGTAAATAGTCCTATTGGGTATCAAATTATGTACAACTATCGCAAAAATATTGAGGATGATGCGTCTTATGGTGCTATTTCCAATTCCAGTAACAAAATGTGCATTTCCAGTTTACCTTATAGGCATTGATTGACAAAACACATAAAACAATTTCAATGAAATAATTGAAATGTTTTTAATAAAATAATTTTCGTCAAAATGTATTTATCCAATAGTCGAAAGCAGCATTCAAAACATAAATTATTGTTTCTGGTTTTCATAGCGATAGTCGTTTATTTACGTAAAATGTTGACGCTGCTGTTTAATATCCAAATTCAGGTAAACCGCTGACATTGCTCATCTCTGACTAATCGAACCCAACTACACATCTGAACTCGGGTGCAGTTCAGTGACATCTGAAACCAATTTGAAAATACAAGTTAAACGAACCTAATTCTGGTCATCCCGCGCACAGACACAGATCATACTTGTTGTGGATGATAATTTGGGACAAACTCTTATACACGAAGCAAACATTCAACATGTTTGAAGCTAAAAATATATATATAAATATATATATATATATATATATATATATATGCATTTTGCTTTTCCATTTGTAAAAATTAGAATACAATCATAATCAACAATTTCACAATTTTATACAAATTTAGATTATTTAACCATATCGAGTATACTGTCAGATACAATTGGCCCTGGTGTCACATCAATGTAACAAAAAGTCGACAGAAATACTCAAAATTTAGAAATTCACTTTGAGGACACCTTTGACTTGAAAAAGTTTCGACAATTTGGCAGTATGTGGGAAATCAATTTGTAATGACCTGTGTAATATCAAGTCAATTGTTTGAGTAGAATAAAATTGATTTTATCGAAAAAAATATCATTCGAAACAAAATCCTAACTGTGTGCTATAGACTTATATCTACTGGTTACCGTCTATAAAATCTGAAAGAACTCTATTTATGTGATGAAGAAAAAGACCCTAAATATCCAACTAAACATAAGCCTATGTCAGATAAGGTCTAGCTTATAAAATGTTTTCATCGTTCACCCGCCTCTTATAAAAATAATAAATTCGGGATAGAATAGTAATGACGGAAAAAATGTTCCACATTGAAATTGGTGAAAATCGATGTACATATAGCTCCCATATATATTTTCGTCAGATTTTATGTAAATGCTGGACCACAGGCCCACAATTTGTTCGATTGACACGAATTAGGCATAGCGTTAAGCAGATTTAGATATATTTCCCTTATATATTTTTAAGGAGTTGTTTGTTTGCGCGCTGTGCTGCAGGGTGTGCCAGGTTTTCTTCGAATTAGTTTACTTTTAAATATAATTTATATGAAATCGCCCAAAATTATGGTACGTCAACGTCCCTAAGCATGCCATGAAATACTATATAATCTGATTTCTTCATACCGTTTGCACCAACTCAGGCTAAATCGTTATATACCGATATTAGCGGGATTGGTACATTTTGACATTTTTGGAATCATAGCTCAATGACAAAGGTGTAAACAAGGCTTTCGACCACCTTTATTACCACGAATTTATTATATTCCGGCCTCCGACTCAGTAAGGTGTTCACTTTTCAAATTTTAATATTTCAATAAAATATTCTTGGAATTAAGAAAAAACTGTTTTTGGAAAAAAATACAAATAAATTACAAAAAAAATATATTGGCCATTTCCTGATCTTAATCATAAAACAAACACAACTAGAAATTGTCTTGAATTTGTAATTACCATTAGCTATTTATGGATTTTTTGTTATTATTGTAATTATTATTATATTTTTTTCTGAACCCAGTTATGATTTATTATTGTAAAGAGATTTGTTTGTGGTTCGAACACACATGAATTCGTGTTTAATTATTTATTAGAATATTTTTATTGGAAATTGATTTCTGTATTGATTTTCAATGTTGCGCAGTTGTTGTTGTTTTTTTATATATATCTTATTTAATAATTCTCAACTTGTTTTCAACAAGAAAAAAGTGGCAGCAGAACAACAACAACAACTTTAGCGTTTAAAATGCATGTGGCACGTACCATCCATCCAGCCATCCATCGTGTATTCCTCCGTTCGATGGTTCTTCAATTTCATTCATTTTTGGTTTGTTTGAATGCACCACCACTACACCACCATCACCTTCTTGCAGAGTTACTTCATGTCTGTATTTCCTGTATGACACACAGCTGCAGGTAAAAGAAAATATAAAACAGACACCAAAAATTCCCCCAGTTAAGTGTTGGTGGTATGGTTGTTGTAGTCGTTGTTGTTGTTGTTGCTATATTAAAACGTCTGTCTCTGCCGTTTGTTTTCAGTCATAAACTGGAAAAAAGTCATAACATTGTTGAGGCTCACACACCCGACACAACACCGACCAAGTTAGCAATAAAATTTTATGTAAAATGTTTTTGTTGTTGTTGCTGCTGCTGTTGGGCATACATGTTTCAGGCACTCCATGGCTGTGTTTTATCGTTTTTGTGTGCAACACACCCAACCAAATTCCGCTTCCGTTTTGATTCCCCCAAAAGCAGGAAAGGTTGTATGAAAATAAGCACACACACACAAAATACCTTAATGCACATGCCATACCATATCATTTATTATTATAGGTTGTGTCAAACAGTATATTCAATGCGCAACATGTTTGTGGGTTTGATGATATCTTGTTTTTTGGGTTATTAAGAAAACATCTGCTATTGTTTGGCCTCTTTGTTTGGTTTTTTTCTCAATGAAATCTGTTGTAAGAACCCGCACGCTCATACACATGCAATAACAACAACCAGGCGAATGATGACGTCTGCAACATGTTGTATGTTTGTTTCAACCAATTTAGTGTGGGCAGCAGCAAAGCATATGGAACAGCTGTTGTTCTGGGGATTATGGCTGGCCTCTGTGTGTGCATGCTTGCTTGCTTGGTTGTATCTATAAGATACAACAATCATGTTGTGTGTTGGTTGGTTGCTTGGGCACACTCACTCATATCTGGCCAATGTAGATTTGCTTTTCAAAGAAGTATTTCAAGACCGGCAGTTTTATATTCTGTGTTAGTTGCGTACGGAACGCGAACGTAGAAGGATGTATTTAGTGAGTGGAAATTGAAACGGAATAGAGAATACGGTGTGGTTGGCAAGAACAAGAACGTATCTACCTACCTACAAATAACATACACACACAAGTGGATTATACTAAAACACAACCAACAACACGAAAGCAGCAATGAGATTACTCGTATAAAAAACACAACCCCCAAAGCAAGAAAATTATTTTATCAATGCTCCAACCAACCCCCAAAACTTTGTGGATTACTAGCTCCAGCAAAACAACAACAACATAAAATTCTATCACTAAGCAACGTTTGAAAAAAAGTTTTTTTATGTCATATCGATATAGAAAAAAAAATAATAAAATAAAAACAACAACGAAAAATAGAAAAAAACGCACAACTGATTGAAAAAATTCGAAACAAAAAGTGAAAAAAGTGCATCACCTAGAAAAAACGCAGTGAATTTTTTTGTTTCATGCTCAAAATGAATTTTAAGTTTAAAACAACAAAAGCAACAACAAATCATTTATTAATAAAAAGAATAAGCCCGAAACAAAAGAAACGAACCATTTTCAATCAGATTAATTGCAAAACAATAACAATTGAACGAAAATCGCAAGGAGAAGCAGAAGTGCATCAGAGAAAAATAAAATACTATTTTGTCAACAAAAAGCCCCTCATAGAGTGAAGGGAAGAAAAACACAAAAGCAAAGTGATAAACGTGAAAAACGCAAAGTTTTTTTTCAAAAAAAAAAGTTATAGTTTTGTGGGCTTTTTTAGCCAGCCAAAAGAAGACTCTTTGTTGGTCGCTTACAACAAGTCTGGATTACCACCACCAAGCAAATACCAACAACAGCACGCACGCACACACAACACAAGGAACAAACCAAAAAACAGCAGCTGTTTTGAAGAATTATTCCCCCTCTCAAAACACAAACACCGCAACGAGACAAGTGGACTAAAAAAACTCCAGTCAAAAGGAATTTCTTTGTCAATAATTATTAAGGTAAGTTTTGAGGAACAAGCAAAAATGTTGCAAGAAAAATTTTATAAAAAAAAAATATTGGCCTTAAAAAACGAATAGTTTTGAATCTTACAAAGAAACAAATTCAAAATTGCTTTAGATTTTCTAATAAGCAGATTTCACTTTAATTCACCTGTAACTGCCACACAATTAGTTATGCACATATTATCAAGTTTTTTTTTTTTTTTTTTTTTGGTTTCAAATAAAGCCTAGATTTTCCATAGTTAGCTTGGCAAAATGACTTAAGTTACAAAAATGAAAAATAAAAAACTGAAAATTACTTTTTAAACAAGTAATAAAAAATATTTTTTTCAATTATTATTATTTTTTTTTGTCTTTTTTTTTGTAAAATTAATATTTTAGTTAGCTCATTTTTGTTTTTAGTGTGGTGTTCATCATCAATAATAACATTTTTATTAAAAAAAAATTAAAACAATTTTATTTTGTTTTTATGATTTACACCAGAAAGTTTTGGACAGACATACATGCCACATGCAATTGTTTTACAGTTTCAACTATTGTTTATGAGGTTTTTTTTATTTTTTTGTTATTTTCATACACATTTCGCAAATGTTGCAAACGAAAACACGTAAAGCGCCAAAAAGCCATTGGCAGCCAGCATGAAATACATTCATTCATACATGCACACAGATATGTATGTGAAACTAACGTTGTATTAAAATATTTCAAATGAATTTTTCGTAATTAATAAATAAAGTTATTAGCGTTCTTCTTTTAATTGAATATCGTTCATGCAATGAATTTATTTACCAAAAATGGAAAAAATGATGCATGAAAAACATGAAAATATGAAATTTGAAAAATATAATGAAAAAAAATTATTTTTAGGAAAATTTTAAAAATTCCCGTTCCAATAGAAAAATTTTATTTTTCATAAAAAATATTAAAAATGAATAATTTTTTTTAATTATTTTTTTTAATATTTTTATTTATTTATGTTTTTTGTAATATTTCATTTTTTTTTGTGAAATTACATTTTTTAATGTGTCTCTTATCACATTGTGTATTGTTGACACACATGACAACAAGTTTATTAACAACTTTATGTGGACAAAATATAAAAAAACCTAATTTTCCCACCGTCTTCTTGGCCAAGTCTTGCTTGGTCATTAAAACCAATTTAAGCATAAAACCAACTATGAATGTTCATGTGTGACACAATCTAAGACACAAAATTGTAAATGTTGTTGTTAAGCTTGACAAAAAAAAAATATTGTGTGAACTTTTTTTTGTGATTTTGAAAAATTCCTTTGAAAAAATCCCCCCACCTTCAATGGTTGCTAAGGTTTTCATAATTTTTTGCCATTATTTTTTTCTGCTTCTTCTCCTTCTTAATGCCCAGTATGCGTGTTCATGTGGTGAATATAATAGGAATTTAATGATTTGTTTTTGTTAGTAAATGTCACTGTAATTGAAACGAATGCGATTAAACATAATTTTGAGACGTTGTTGTTGTAGTTTTTTTTGTGAGCTATTGACAGACAATGAGACAGCCACTGATTGTAAACATGATGATGATGTTGATTATCATGATAATGGCTTTGACAATTTTCTTTACTCATCTAATCACAAAGAAAGAATTATTTAGACAAAAAAAAACACAGACCTTGGTTTCAATTTTTTTGACAAATATTATCTGTATTTATTGTTTAGTGGTTTTGCCATTTTTTTTACTTCACTTGATTGGCTTTGTTGTTTTGTTTTTCTACACAGAATTTCAATTCAATTAAAATCTCATAAACCAAATGAAAGCACCGCAGGAGTTTGTGTTTTATATCTACAAACAGCAGCAACAACAAAAAACTAGGTTAGTCGGTTTGTAAACAAAAACCAAAAGCAACAACACAAAACTGTTTTATGTATGAATTTATTTATTTCATGTAAATAAAAAAAAAGTTTTGTTTTTAGAACAAACCAACCTCAGGTTAAATAAATAGTTTATTTTTATAAACCAAAATAAAAACGAACTGCATTTCCTCTTTAAGGCCAACAAAAAATAAACTTATAAACAAAATTGGTTTTTCTCTTCTGTCTATTACATCTTTTGGCAAAATAATTAATTTCCCTTTTTCAACAAATTTATCTTTACAGTTTAACACACACACACACGAAAAAAGACTTGACCTGAAATACAAAATGGCTCAAACACACACACCACAAACTACTACACATGAGGAGAATTCATTGGATTCCACCTTTGAATCGATTATCATAGACATTCCACAATCAATTACATTCTCATCAGCAACATGCACATCGTCGTCATCCTCATCATCATACGATACGGATAGCAGTGTTAACAGTGCCACCTGCTGTACCAAACATCAGGAGCATTTGTATATGCAGCGGGCGCCACAAATGCACAAGCATGACAACACAGCCGATTTGGAAGCTGTTTATTTTAAAGCCGATCAGCAACGTAAAAATTGGCCAATTTTTATTTTAATGATTTCGCTGTTAGAAGTAAGTATCCCACACAAAATAGCTAAGAAGCTACATTATTTTCTCTTGCTCCATATTAAGGAATAGTTTACTAATTTTATTTTTTCCTCTCTCTTCCTCTCATTTTAGATCGCCGTCTTTGTTTATGACATTATGACAGTACACAAAGACGCCATGGCCAATTCGTTGGATTTACCCCTGGCTATACCCACCGATTCGGTGTTCATCTATCGTCCAGATCGCCGCCTACAAGTATGGCGTTTCATTTCCTATATGTTCCTGCATGCCAATTGGTTCCATTTGGGTTTCAATGTGGTCATCCAGCTATTCTATGGCATACCCTTGGAGGTAATGCACGGTTCGATCCGTGTAGCTGTCATCTATTTTGCCGGCGTCTTTGCCGGATCGCTGGGGACGAGCGTTGTGGACTCTGAAGTCTATTTGGTGGGTGCCAGCGGTGGCGTATATGCCATTTTGGCAGCCCATTTGGCCAATATTACCTTGAATTATGGCCAAATGAAATATGCTGTAGCTCAATTGCTGTCAGTGGTGATATTTGGTAAGTTTCAATGATCGATCAACAAAAAATATATTTTATTTTAATAAAAAAAATCATAAATATTTTAATTCAAAATAAAGTTATTTTTCTTTTTTAAATTTAATACAAAAAATATTATGATTTTTTCATTTAATTATCTGAGAAAAATTGTCAAACAATACTAATTTTATTTATTTATTTTCTTTCTATTTTTAGTATTGTGCGATCTGGGATATGCATTCTATACACAATATCTGGCCATTGACAACGGCAGCAGCAACAACAATGAGGCACCTCCTGTCTCATATATTGCCCATTTGACCGGTGCCTTGGCTGGTCTGACCATTGGTCTTTTGGTGCTAAAAAATTTCGAGCATCGCCACTATGAAAATCTCATCTGGTGGTTGGCTCTCGGTATCTACTGTGCATTCACCGTATTTGCAATTGTCTTCAATTTGATAAATACGGTGACCGCTCAACTCATGGAAGAACAAAGTGAAGTTATTACACAGCATTTGCTACACGATTTGGGCGTATCATAAATACAATCACACACACACAGACACACACTCATTGGAAACGTATCCCTGCCCCCGCTTAATTCTCAGCCCATTCTTTCTATTATTTGAAAAAAAACTCTTTTTGCCTTTTAAAAATGCAAAAAGACACCAAAAATGGCCCCATTATCTCCCCCTCCCCCACACTACACTCCCATTAAAAAATAAAGAAAGAATTGTGTAAACAAATGTTGTGATAATACCAAAGACTGAATTTACTTCATAAAAACAAAAAAGAAACCAACTCTAATTTTTTTATAAACTAAAAAAAAAAAACAAAAACACATAACTCACACAAACAACAAATATTAAATAATTTATTGTAATTTTGTTTTAAGCAACACAAGAAAAAATGAAGAAGAAGAAACTGTTAAGTAAAATTAATTTAACTTATTTTTGTTTTGTTAATATTTTTTATTTATTTATTAAAATGAAACCAACAACAACAACAACGCTCAGACCTTGCGCAAACCAATCCTAAAATAAAAATTAAGAAAAACTAAAAAATAAATTGCACACACCCACTAGTCAAACTGATTTTTTGAAAATTTGTTAAACATTTTATGTATTATTACAAATAATCGAAAGAAAACTTAAGAAAATCTCTTAACTTAACTAAAGAAACTCATTTGAGAAAAGAAACAAAAGCAAACACATCTATTCACACAAACACACAAAGTATTATTATTTATAAAAAAAACAAAAACAAAAAACATTGTAAAAAGTCCCCACAAAGAAAACACTAAAACAAAGTTGTATTTGAAACGAAGTTGTATTTGAAATCCCAAAAAGCATGTTATTTTTATATAATATTTTTTTTATTATTAATATTATTATTGTTTTTATTATAATTATTATTTAATTTTTTATTTATTATTTAAAAACAGGTTTTTTAATTATTTCACAAACAAACAAAAAAGAAAAGAAAAACGAAAATAAAACAACAACACAGCAAAAAAAATTAAAACCAAAGAAAATTTAATTCCATCAAAACAACAAGAACAACAACAACACATACATACACTCACACATTTAACAAGAAAAACAAAACAACCCGAAAAAATGTCTTCGTGTTCAAATATTTATATAGCAGAAAAAATAAAAAAAAAAAACAAAAAACTTTATTATAAATGATCCAAAAATAATCCAATCCAATATTTCTCTTTGTAATAGTGTTTCAAAACAAAACTTTACTGTACTCCGCCACTCCCCCAACAGAATCTGTAAAATATATATAAACGAATATTTACTAAATGCCAAAAAAATAATAATTATATATTACAAAAATTACAAACAAAAACAAATTACATTGTAAAAAAAATACTTATATTTAATATCTCTCTTTGGACTCCTCTTTCATTTCCTCAACCACATTGAAACAAAGAAAAAGAAACAAAAAGCTAAAACAAAACCCACTAAACCATAGACAGTTGCTATAAAAAAATTGTAAAGTCAAACCATCTTTCTGCCACCACCCACCTCCCTCATTCATTATTTATTCCAAATCTAACAACAACCACAATACTCTGTGTTATATATAAGTGAATGTATGTGTTCTCCTGTCCTCCTCCCCATAAAAGGAAACAGGAAAGAAGAAAAAAAAAACAAAACAAAAATTGCGAACAAAAAAATTAAAAAAAAGAAAAAAACAATAAATAAAAAACAATAAATAAAAAACAATAATAAAACAAAAATGTTATCAATATTAAAAAAAAAAAACAAAAACTTTTTTGCCTTTTTATTTGGGAATACTATAAAGGGTATAGCAAAAAAAGGATACAAATGGGTGTATCCTTACACAACTATAGCTGGATTTGAATTTTTATGGAGTTGAATTTCCTTTAAGAACGTAATATTTTGCACAAAATAACTTAAAAACAATTGAAACGCCGTTATGTTTGGCGGAGCCGAAGTTGTATACCCTCCATCATGAGCAGCACACTTAAAGTACCTCGGTATTTTTAGATTTGATACACGATGAGAACTAAAGTACAGTCGATAATACCGATAAAAGTCGGTAACCTATTTATACCCTTCACCACACTGTGGTACAGGGTATTATGTCTTTGAGCATATGTTTGTAACAGGCAAAAATAATCAAGATAGACCCATGGTTCCTTTTGAGAATAAGCATAGAATCACTTTTTAAGTCGATTTATGCATGTCTGTCCGTCCATATATTTTTGTGAACAATGTACTGGTCGCATTTATGATCCGATTTTGATGAAATTTGGCACATGTCACTTATTTGGCCCAAGGACGAACCCTATTGAAATTGGAGAAAATCGGTTCCGATTTAGGTATAGCTTCCATATATAGTTTCGTCCGATTTAATGCAAATGGTCCCTGTATATCTTTCGATTTGCACGAAATTTGGTATAGCCTACTGAATTAGGTCTAGAATGATGTGTGCTAAGTTTCGAGAATATAGGCTAAGATTTAGATATAGCTCCCATATATAGTTTCGACCGATTTAAGGTAAATGGTGTACCAAAGTCCCTATATATCTTTCGATTTGCACGGAATGGCGTGTGCTAAGTTTCGTGAAAATCGGTTCAGATTTAGAAATAGCTTCCATATATAGTTACGCCCGATTTTAGGTAAATGGTGCACTAAAGTCCCTACTAATCTTTTGATTGGCATGAATTTCTGTATAGCGTACTAAATTAAGTCTAGAATGATGCGTGCTAAGTTTCGTGAAAATCGGTTCAGATTTAGATATAGCTTCCATACATAGTTTCGTCCGATTTTAAGTAAATGGTGCACCAAAGTCTCTGAAAATCATTCGATTTGCACGAAATTTGGCATAGCGTATTGATTAAGTCTTCTCGTTTCAGACATAGATATATCGTAGCTTCCATATATAATTTCGACTTATTTATGTTAATTGTACACCAAATAATCAATAGGTGTCTGATTGAGATTAAATTTTAAACAGTGCAGCATACCGAATAGCGTGTGTAAAGTTTGCTTTAAATCGATTTATGCAAATCTGTCCCACTGTGCGCAAACGACTCTAAACATGCCCAAATGAAATGAAATTTAGCATAGATTCCAGAATGACATAAATAATAAACATATTTAAGTTCGTTCAATTTCATGTCAAAATTCCTTCAAAAAGGCGACGTCTTTTCGGATACATATGTAGAATATACCCAAAGTGGTGAAGGGTATCATATAGTCGGCCCAGTCCGACTTTACTACTTTCCTTACTGGTTCTACTCCATTTGAGTTCCAAATACCAAATTACAGTACATTCGGTTGAAAAACGTGTCAAAACTCACCAAAAGGCCAAACTTTGGGAGGTACCGGCATAGGGTGGATATCTTAAAATGTGGATGAATATACGTAATGAAAACACATAATAAATAAATTCTAAACATGTGGGGGCATGGACGAACGCAGGTGGTGGCATTTTTTTAATAATATTAGTTTTGCAACAGAAAAATTAATTCCGTTAGAATCTATATAAATTTGCTGATATATATTGAATATCTTTACATGTATATGGACAATATTTCCAATTTCTTAACCCTTTCAGTGTTTTTGTCGAATATATTCGACATTTAAAATTACTCTCTTTCTTTGCGATATTTGGATTATCTTATGTACCGTTACTATTGATGGTTTTGTTTTTGCTGAAAGACAGACAAAAATGTCCGATGGTTAAAATGAGCATTGCTATTTTTTCTAAACTCTATACCTTTATATGATTTTAAATACAAAATTTTAGATTTTTATTCCGACAAATTTTTTTCTTGACACTGAAAGGGTTAATATTCCAGTTTCTAAAATTCGTTTTTTTTGTCTTCGTACTACATCAATGATTTTTGGTACATATATAGAGAAAAATGTCCTGACTCCGAAGATGTTCGCGATCAAATTTTTGGTTGGTGCGCGCAAAAGTTATCGAGGTTTTAATTTTGGGCATTAGAAAAAAACATAAAATTACGCCATTTATTATATCGACCAAAAACGTTGATATATATTACTTCCTTTGTAAAATATGAATATATTACAAAAATCGCAGAAAAAAAGTTTAAAATTGTGGCGAAACATGAGAAAAATAATAACCATATAGGAGATTACGTCATTATTTTCATTATATTAATGACATGTATCAACCTAAAAATTAGTTTAAATATATCGACATAATCTAAACACCAAAATTATAGCGACAACAAAACAAGATATTAAGGAAAATTATTTGTTTTTGGTTCGAAGAAATAATGTCATCATATTTATTTTTTAACTAGCGGGCCCGGCAAACGTTGTCTTGCATAGCATTATTGTTAATGTATAATTCACAAATATAATTCAAGATAGCCCAATATTAAGCTACACTCCACGATTTAAGATAGTGCTCTAAAATTTGCACATACATTGCTACTACTCCTACGATATTTGGTATTGAAAATGTTCAATATTAGTTCACTATTTAGGGTATCCCCATATAACGGTACCTTCTATATGAGAAATTGTAACGATTTTTTCAACAGAATTGGTTGTAATTGAGCAGAAAGTGTCCGTACCAAATATTATCAATATTGGCATATGTTTCGGGTTACTGCCTATATAATGGTATAGCACAGCTTTTAATTCAATATAAGGGATAGTTCTTGAGCAGAAAATCTCCTTACTTAAAATTATCAATATTGGCCCACGTTATTTGGTATTTGGCTGTAATTTTATATTTTGGATGATCATCGAGTAGAAAATTCTGTGAATAAAAAACAGCATCCCAGAAATTATGGACTATAGATTAACGTTTTAGAAATACGTCATAATTATTTCCCGTTCAATTTTCGGTATGTTGAAGTTCTTATTCCCGTTTTCCAACCTGAGTGTGATATGATATACTTCTCAATTATTTGTTGTATTATCCTAAAAAAGTTTTAATACAAATGTAGTCTTAAAGGAATGATACGCTACAGATTTTCGCCAAAAATATCTCAAAATAACAACTACGATGTGCTGCAATTCAAATAGCACGATACTAAATTCGTGAAAATGCAAATATGTTGCAAAATACTTTTTGCAAATTTTTCGCGGTTTTTGACTTTTTCTCACCTTTTAAACCTTCCCTGGAGCTCCACGAACATTTCAACATTCAACATTGCCGGCCCGGCAAACGTTGTCTTGCATAGCAATATTGTTGATGTATAATTCACATAACGATAGCCCAATATTAAGTTATCTTTAAGATAGTACTCTGAAATTGTCCATACCAAATATTATCAATATTGGAAAATGTTTCGGTGTACCACCCATATAATGGTAGCCCTAAACATTCGGTATTTTGAAGATCTTGGGCACGGTTTTCAACAGGATTGCTTTGAATATAGGGGATACTTATTGAACAGAAAATCTCATAAAATTATCAATATTGGCCCAATTATCCAGGTAACTCCTTAATATTCGGTATTTGCTGTAATTTTACATTTTGGATGATCACTGAGTAGAAAATGTTCCTAACAAAATTTACCCAAGCTTCCGAAAAGTTCCATATAATGAAACTCCACATTATAGAATGCTCTGGGGATTTGGGCACGTTTTTCAACCTAATCAGCTGTAATTAGTTGTTTTATTTGGTGAGTCCAAAATCTCCTTACAAAGAATTATCAATATTGGTCCAAGTTTGCGGGTTGCACCCATATAATCTTCCATAATTTCACATGTTGTGTAAAATCTTCCTACTTCCGGGATATTGGGGAGAGACACATTTTTGCGACAAAGTATCTAATTAGGTCCGAGTTTTGATATAGCATCTATATAGCATAATACCCCATTTATTATAAAGTATTATAAAGACATTGACCGAATTTCCTAATAGAGTTGGCTATAATTAGGCATAACGAATTCCTGTGAATAAAAAACATCATTCCAGGAATTTTGCACTACAGCTTAGCGTTAAAAAACGCCATAATTATTTCCAGTTCAATTTTCGGTATGTTGAATTTCTTACACCCGTTTTCCAACCTGAGTGTTATCGGTAGTTAGCATGTTCAATACGAATGGGTAACATCGGACGGAGGTTTTCGTATAACCTTCAAGTCGATACGTCATCGCTAATTTTTATAAAATAGCTGGTTTTTTGTTTGTTGTTCTCTTTCCAGCAGAGCTTTATAATAGATTTTTGCAAAGAACATATCTCGTATATTACACTGTGATAAACATTTTTGGTGTCGGATATATGCGAGGTGTTTATAAGTTCAAAGATATTGAACAACGATTAGGCATATAACCGCCTGATTTGATATTTCCCGTGGCATAGCAACATTTCAGGTACATTAAGGAACAACATGTTCCCATTACTATTAGTTTCAAACATATTAATCAAGGGCATGGATCATAGAATCATGATACCCTGAATGGACACGAACTCGATTCAGAATCTCTTCTGATTTTGCATTAGTTCCTTGCATTAGTTCCAAAATGTACTTGCATTCTATGGACGACCTAAGTCAGGTCGACTTCTCCTCGGCATCTTAACGTTATTAATTAATGACGTTATGATGCCGAACAATAGTGTAACTACCACAGGGTCACTATCTCAAAGGATCTTAAAAGTAAAGAAAGTTCTCGCGCACGTATCGGTAATCGAAACTAAATCCTTTCAGAAACTTAATTTGTGACAAAACTTAAAATTTATCAAACTTAAACAAAAATCTGACAAAAAAAGCAAATTGAATATATGAATCTACATTTTAGTTAGAAAACATTTGTATGGGAAATATAAAAGTAGCTTTTTAGAGATTTCCCGGCATTTATTCGATCTTTTAAAACCTTTTAAACTTTCCCTGAAGCTCCACGAACATTTCAAGACTAAGATAAGAAAAATCCGTTCAGCCGTTCTCGAGTTTTAGCGAGACTAACGAACAGCAATTCATTTTTATATATGTATAAAGATAAAGATTTTATACAAGATATTTCAGAAAAAATGTTAGGGTTATTCTTCCATTTTATTTCCATTTTATTCATTAATTTCACCGAAAAATTTACATATATAACCAGTAAGGAAAGCAGTAAAGTCGGACTGGGTCGACTATATGATACCCTTCACCACTTTGGGTATGTTCTACAAATGTATCCCAAAAGACGTCGCCTTTTCGAAGGAACATTGAAATGAAATTGAACGAACTTAAATATGTAATCTTTATCTATACCTAAACCGACTAACATCAATCCATACACATCATTCCCTACACAGTCATTCTGCAACCTATGCACTGTTTGAAATGTAATCTCAATCAGACACCCATTGATTATTTGGTGTACAATTAACATGAATATGTCAAAATTATATATAGAAGCTATGCTGTATCTATATCTGAACCGACTTCAAGGAAATTTGCCAGCGATAAATTTATATTAACTTCAGTACATTGTATCAATCGGCCTAGCTATGAATCTTTAGCGCACCATTTACTAAATCTGAACGGACTTTCACAAAATTTTGCACACATCATTCTAGACTTAATTTAGTACGTTATGCCAAAATTTGTGCAAATAAAAAAGATTTGCAGCGACTATTGTGCATCATTTACCTAAAATCGGGCGAAACTATATATAAACTTAGCACTCTATTCTTAAATTCGTGCAAATTAAATAATTTTCAGGGACATTGGTGCACTATTTACCTAAAATCGACGAAACTATATATGGGGGCTATATCTAAATCTGAACTGAAGGGGATGAGACTCCTTGAAATTAGTATTAATATTATTATAAATATTTAGGGTCAAAGCCAGACTTAATGTCAAAGCTGTCCACTAAATATATTATTATTTTATAATTGTACGAGGCAAGAACAGTGTCAAAGCACAAGTTCGCCTACGCACAGGTTTAATATTTTTTATAATATTTTATTTATTATTTGCCTCTCTAGGCTTTTCAAAAAAATGCGCTGATGTTTGTTTAATTTTTGGTGATGTTTATTATTCCGCAAATAGTCATCGAATGAATCTTTTACAAGAATTGGTTATGCTTATATTAGAATTCGGAAGCAAACAAAGTTTTGTAACAAAGAGTAATTGAGAACAAATCTTGCAATGAGTGAACATAAACTTTCCAATTATTCCAATAATGTTACATTTGAGTAAAATATGATCAATAACACTAATGTTAACAAGTATAAGTCATATTGGGAAATTAATATAATTTTGTTAAGAATAATCATTAGTCAAATTATAAAATAGTGAAAACAACATAACGTATATAAGTAATAGTAATAATTATGTGAAATGCTTCGTTACAGGCTCCCCCTCTGCCACTGAAATAGTCCCGATGATGTGGCAGGATCTACTTTTTGTTTTGCCTTGGCCGAAGAATTCTCTTAGTTTCCGCATTTGTAGTTTGTACTTCTTCTTCAGACGGTGTATGTGTGTTAGTTGCTTGGAAATTTTTAGTGTGTTGATCAAAACTTGATGTTGTGTGTGTGTCATTTTTGTTGTTGATTCTTGCATATCTTGTTGCATTTGACTCCTTGATTGCTGTTTTAGGACGTCCACGTTTTCTCAAAGGATATATAGGTGTATCCGTGGATCCCTGATATGGAGTAAGATCTGATGCATGATATGTTCCTAAAGGAATGTCAGGATTATCTTCTGATGCAATGGTGAAACATGTTCCTTTTCTCTCTATTATTTTATAGGGTCCATCACGACGGGGTACAAATTTAGATGTTAAATTATCACTTTTGTTACTTAATATATGTGTTGCTACCAGGACTTTATCTCCAATATTATATTTTATGTTTGGTATACGTTTTGCATCGGAGTATGATTGGTTTCGATCTTGAACCTTATCTTGATTTTCCTTCACGTTTCTCAGAATGTCAGCTAACTTTTTCAAATGAGGAGTTATTTGAGGAATAAAGTTTTCAGAAACAATAATCGATTTCAAATCGTGGTGAGCTTCCATTGGACTTCTCAGCTCTCGACCAAAAGTAATATATGCTGCTGTATATCCTGTACTCTCACACTTTGCAGTATTCATAGCAAATCTAATCATAGGTAGATGTATATCCCATTTGGTGTGATCCTTCCCAACATACATAGCAAGTTGAGCTTTCAAATCTCGGTTTTTTCTTTCCACCGGATTTGCTTGAGGATGATATACAGGGGTAAAAGTTTGATCAATTCCCAAACAATACGTTAGTTTTTGCATTATTGCAGATATAAATTGACTTCCATTGTCAGTATGAATTCGTCTTGGAACACCATATCGCAAGATCAATTCATTCAAAATTAATATCGCACATTTTTCGGCAGTAGCTTCCCTTAATGCAAATAGTTCAATCCAACGACTACATATGTCTTCTATTACCAGTATCCATTGATATCCTTGCGAAGTCCTTGGAAGTGGTCCAACAAGGTCTATAGCAACAACTTCAAAGCGTTGATTACTTGAGACAGTGCGATATAGTCCTTGTGGTTTGAAATTTGTTGATTTATAGCGTTGACATTGATCACATTTTTTCACATAGTTGGCGATTTCTGCCCTCATGCCTTTCCAATAATAATGTGGAGAAATTCGGTTGATTGTTCTTTCAATGCCGTAATGTCCTGCTGTGGGATCGTCATGGAAACGCCATAATATTTTATTTCGCATCGATTTTGGTAGTACTAATTGACCATTTTCCGTATCTTGATCGGAACAATAGCGATATAAAATTCCATCTAGGAGAAAGAATCCTTTGCTGGTGTATCTGGAGACGTCCATACTATCATTTTCGTAGGCTTTTATTATAGTTTTTATTTCTTCGTCTTCAAGCTGATAATTTCTAATTTCGGCAGCACCTTGTCGTGGAAAATCTATGTAAAACGAAAAACATTCACAGCATTCTTGAACGTGTGCTTCTTTGGAACATGGTGGCCTGGATAGGGTGTCTGCTACGACGTTTTGTCGTCCTGGAGTATATCCAAATTGTATATTAAAATACTGCAGCTCTAATGCCCACCTCGCTAAACGACCTGTCGGAGTTTTAAGGCTAAAAAGCCACTTTAATGGTTGGTGATCAGTAAGGACAAATATTTCCGAACCCTCAATATATCCCCGGAACTTCTTTACTGCCCAAACAACGGCTAAGGCCTCTCTTTCTGTTGTTGAATAGTTCCTTTCTGCGGGTAGCAAAAGGCGACTGGCATACTCAATAGGGTGCTCCTTTTCTTTCTCCCCCTGGAGTAAAACAGCTCCGAGCGCATAATTACTTGCGTCCGTTTTCAAGATAAATGGTTCAGCTTCATTTATTTGTTGTAAGATTGGAGGTGTTGCAAGGAGATGTTTCAATTTATTAAATGTTTCATCTTCAACTTTAGTCCATTTCCATTGTGAGTTTTTCTTTGTAAGACTTGATAATGGTTTTGAAATTTCGGCAAAATTTGGTATAAAACGACGATACCACGAACATGTTTGTAAAAACGAAATCAACTGCTTTAAATTTTTAGGACATTCTCTTTGTAAGACAGCAGTTGTTTTTTCAGGATCAGGTTTTAATCCGTCTTTAGTTAAAATGTGACCTAAGTACTTTACTTGAGGTTTGCAAAACTTACACTTTTCTCTATTGAGGTGCAAGTTAAAAGATTTTATTCTTTCGAAACATTTTCTTAGATCACAAATATGTGACTTAAAATCTTTTGAGCATATTATGATGTCATCCAGATACGCTAGAATTGTTATTTGAGGAAGACCATTTCGAAATTTATCCACAAGCCTTTGAAAAGTTGCTGGAGCATTCTTTAATCCAAATGGCATCCTGTTAAATACGTATATACCAAAGGGTGTTGTAAATGCTGTTTTTATTTTATCTTTATCAGCCATTTTTATTTGCCAATATCCAGATTTTAAATCGATTGTTGACATAAATGATGATGCTTTTGCAGCATGCAACAAATCATCCATCCTTGGTAGAGGATACTTGTCTGTTGTAGTGATCGCATTTAATCGGCGATAGTCTACACAAACTCGAACTTCTCCGTTCTTTTTCGGTACCAATACTACAGGAAATGCCCATGGAGATTCTTCTTCTTTAATAATATTTTTCTCCAACATATCATCTATTTCTACCTTGAGTTTTTCTTTCATCTTTGGAGAAATGTGATATGGAGGACAAGAAATTGGTTTGTGGTCTCCTGTATCAATAAAATGTTCCACCTGTGGGATTGGCTTTGGATTATCCTCAAAAACATGCTTCATTTCTTCCAATAAGTTTTCTAATATCTTTCTTTGATCTTCATTTAAATTGTTAGCTTCATTTTCTCTTAATTTAAAATCAATAGCATTTAATTGAATCGACGACTGAAATTTATCAGTATTTTTATTATATTTTACGCGTTTTAATGGTGGAAATAAGTTTGATTCCGTAATTGTAGATGAATCTGGAGGAATACTTCCTTCAAAAATCTTGTTAATTCCACCTGGCGAATAATCATAAACTGTGGAAATATCTGAATTCTTCGGTGTAGATTTTCCATCTTGTGGTAATGTATTCGAATTCTCAAACCAACCCAGAAATTTATCTACCGAATTGTGTTCCATTATGTTGGCTTGAGTGAGAGGTATTGATTTTACCAACATAGGTTCATTCATTTTGAATTCAAAATTTGTATTGGGGTCATCTTTAAAGTGCCAATTCCTTTGGGCTAAATCCAGGACGATTCCAGCTTGTTCGAGGAAATCTATTCCTAATAAAGTTCTATTGCTTTTGGCCCAAGGCAAGCAAATGAAACGAATGCGTTTTAAACGCTTTCCAATAATGATCTTAACGATCGTTGAATAAACAACTTCTTCTCGGGGTATACCATCAGCCATAATTATTTCTGCTTTAACCTCTTGAAAATCGACTTCCATTGTTTTTAATTTCTGAAACAATGTATATCCTGCAACGCTTGTACGTGCGGCTGTGTCGAAGTAGGCTTCACCTTTAAGAGCATTAATATTTATATCCACTGTGGGTACATTTCTTCCAACTATATTGTTATTGACTGCATTAAAGTCTAGTTTATTTGGGCTATTCAATGGGTTGTTTTTATTGCAATTTGGGCAATTTGACCTATAGTAGCCGGCAGCACCGCAGCCATAACAATTTAATGTGGTTTCTTGAACTTTTGGCTGTTTTTTCCTATCAGCCTCAAGCTTCTTATAGCACGATTCCGACGTGTGATTCTTTTTTCTGCAATATGAGCAGCGAAGTAAGGATTTATCAATATTTTCCGTATGATGACTTTTTGCATTCTTTATCTGGTCAGATTTTGGCTCCTTATTTTCCATGATTAGCATTTCTATTTCCCTGGCTTGTTGTAGCAAATCTTGAAAAGAAGTAACGTTATCTCTTGCTATCTTTTCTCTAATCGATATATTTATTTGGGAAAATATCATATTAAGCATCGTATTTTCTGATAATTTTTCAGATAATTGGGCAAATAAGCGTCTTTTCTTACAAACAAATGAATCAGTTGATTCATACGGCTTTTGTTTTTCTTGGCTAAGCTCTGCAAAAATTCTCCAATCGGGCTTAGGGGGTGAAAAAGCTTTTCTTAACATATCTATCGCCATATCGAAGGTCTTTGCTTCACTTTTTACCCCTTGCCACCATGTAGAAGCATATCCCTCAAGCAATAAGGGAAAACTTGTTATAGCTAGGAAATCGGAAACATTTTGTGCGTCTTTGTACACTAAAATTGTGGCAATGAAATCATCAACCTTGCTTGAATTTCTTCCGCCATTAAAACGGGCACTACAATTGACGAACGTCGACTTCGGTTCCTGCCTAACAGTTAATCCTCCTAGTAGGTCCATAAATTGGCCTTGTGTCAGGGTTATATTCACTGAACTATTTGGAACAGAGTTAGCACCAGATATCTGTGGTAAACTTCCAGAATCCTGAGGAGTAATTGGATTGTGTGTGGAATAGCTAAGGATATCATCCATATTCGGTAATGCGGAAGCAGATCTATTACTATGTGGAGAATTTACCTCAGAAGTATTAACATGGTCTTCGGCAGAAGTACGGTTAACTACTGGGTTCTGAGCTACCTGCACATTTTGCGATGTTTTTGGTGTAAGACGTGGACTTCTACGCATTTTGAAATTGTTTTTTTTTTCTTCAGAAAATTATTTTTGCATAAAATGTTATTATGAAAATAATTTAGAGACACGCTGTGTTTAATGAGATCAGAGAGTTTCTTTTGGTAGAGAGTGTATAAATATATTCCAATATTCTCAATTACCAGTGGTGAATATAAATTGGATTCCAGTACTTTTCTCTCAGTACTCAATATAATTCTCTTTTTGGAAATACTCAATATTATTATGGAGAACAATTATTCTCTATGATCGTATAAGAGAATGAATTATCACTCAATCTCTTTACATGCATTTACTTTTGAAACAACCAAACATGCGTCGTATGCGATGATGTTACAACAACAACACACAACTGCTCCAAATGTGACAATCGATCACAGCAACAACAATAACACGCATTCGCAGCTCCAACTGTGACGATTGATCACAGCAACAACAATAACACACGTTCGCAGCTCCAACTGTGACGATTGATCACAGCAACCACTGTACCAAAGCAACAACAACAATGACACACTTTCGCAGATCGAGTGAGAATTTGTATTATCACAACAACAATTTGGTGGAGACAACGGCAATGCAGTCGGCAGCTCCAAACAGCGATGTTTGTGACGTCTCTTTTAGGAATGTAGGGCAGTTTTGCAAATGTGCGCCAATATTGTTGGATGTTGTTTTGTACAGAATCCGCATTTTTATTTGCTTTTATTAAAATTTTTGTAGATTTTTATCGTTGGGCGCCATTGAAGGGGATGAGACTCCTTGAAATTAGTATTAATATTATTATAAATATTTAGGGTCAAAGCCAGACTTAATGTCAAAGCTGTCCACTAAATATATTATTATTTTATAATTGCACGAGGCAAGAACAGTGTCAAAGCACAAGTTCGCCTACGCACAGGTTTAATATTTTTTATAATATTTTATTTATTATTTGCCTCTCTAGGCTTTTCAAAAAAATGCGCTGATGTTTGTTTAATTTTTGGTGATGTTTATTATTCCGCAAATAGTCATCGAATGAATCTTTTACAAGAATTGGTTATGCTTATATTAGAATTCGGAAGCAAACAAAGTTTTGTAACAAAGAGTAATTGAGAACAAATCTTGCAATGAGTGAACATAAACTTTCCAATTATTCCAATAATGTTACATTTGAGTAAAATATGATCAATAACACTAATGTTAACAAGTATAAGTCATATTGGGAAATTAATATAATTTTGTTAAGAATAATCATTAGTCAAATTATAAAATAGTGAAAACAACATAACGTATATAAGTAATAGTAATAATTATGTGAAATGCTTCGTTAGCGGATTATGAAATATACATTTTAAATTGAGTTTAAACCGCGTAATACTCAAAACCAGTTGATGCGCATGCGGTTTCCAGGAAGCACTGAAGGTTATCTTCCAATCCATGTATATTTTGCAAAATTTCATTTGGCGACTAAGATGTACTCGTACGCCTTTAACGCGCATCCGATTTCGGTGTGCACCCTAATACAATACATCGACCACAGACCCAAAGTTAGACCGATTGACACAAAATTTTGCACATGGTACTAAAGATAATATATATATATATATATAACCTAGCATGTGGAAAGGTTGGATAGAGCTACCATATATATTTTCTCTCGATTTTAAGTAAATGATGCACCAAGAACTCGAACTGTGGCCGATATCCACAAAACATACTGAAATTAGTATAACCTAACCTGTGACAAGTTTCGATGATATCGGTTTAGATTTCGATATAGCTTTTATATATATTTTCAACCGATTTTAAGTAAATAGTGCACGAAACTCCTCATGTTTTTCAGATATTTATCCAAATAATAAACTGGTGTCCTACTGATTTACATCTCTTTATCTGACCAAATGAAAAAATTAGTATATGTTGCAGAATGGAATGTTTATGGATTCAATTTCATTTAACTGGTCCTTCAAAAATGCGACATCTGTTAGGATTCATCTGTTGAATATACCCAAAATGGTGAAGGGTGTCATATAGTCGGCCCCGTCCGACATTACTACTTTCCTTACTGGTTTTAAGTAAAAATTTGTGTACATATTTCATTCGGCAAAAGTTTTTTAAGTTCTGTTTTCGCAAGAGTTCAAAATCCGTATCAGGTAATTTATTGATACGGAAATAATCCACAGAAAATGCAATTAAGTTCGCGATATTTTCAAAAACATTTTTTGCCAAATTTCGAATTTTTGGAAGGCCAGTTCCCGCCGTTCTAGACTGCGTATGTTAGTTGACAAATAAAATGGACTCATTAAGTTATTGTTCACAATAAAATGATCAGAAACATATATTACTCAACGAACGAACTCCATTGAATTCATCCGACAACTAGGAAATGTCAAATCAAGCATTCCGTGGCTATAAAACGGTCAAAAGACCATTAAGGAACCGCTATCGAAATATCGTTTTAAGAAATATCGTGGTTCCGTCCGTCCTGGGGCAATTTGGCATCGGGTCACCTTCGGCAATCGCGTTTTCGGTATGAAGTTTTCACTGTACATCACTAGCTTCGATGCATAGGTATCGTATATCAAAATAAATAACAGTCGCAAAGTTTGATATCCCTAGCTAATACACTTATTTAGATGCACGGTTTTTTGTATTTTTACAGAGGTTTTTGTAATATTTCCATTCAATTTCGTAAGTATTTCGTGTTTAAAACTTTTCAATTGCAAATGCAGTGTTATTAAAAAATAGTTAATTACAATGGGCATTCTTAAAAAGTAATTAAAAATATAATGTTTTTAAAAGGTTGATAGAAAAAATAAACAAGTGAAAAAGCGTTAAGTTCGGCCGGGCCGAACTTTGGATATCCTCCACCATAGATATACTGACAGGTACTTGAAATGAAAATATAGAGAACATACCAAAAAATGGACCTATACCGACATTTCTACAGTCCGATTATGTAAACAATAATTTTAATAGAAAATTATATCCTCAGCCTTATGGCTAATTAGTGTGTATACACATTCACAGGGTGAAAATGTGCCTCATCGAAATATTGGTTCTATACTCCATGTTTCTTGGGACCAAATCCGTTTCAGAAAAATTTGATTTCATCCCATCTTATTATGTCTTCCAAACTTAGTTCAAGTCCGAATTTGGGGAATATCGGTCCATGCCTTTTGGTACCTCCCACACAGGGGCTACGGCTAAGCCTAAATGCGGGCTATAGTTCACATATAGTTCATTATCGAACCGTACGTTCTAGTTTTTTATCTCGGTATCCTTTGCAGGTGAAATGATTACAAATGCAAAATTTCAGCACCCTATCTAAATTCCTTCGGAAGATAGCGTGATTACAACAGACGGACGGACATGGCTAGATCGTCTTAGAATTTTACCCTGATCAAGAATATATATACTTTATAGGGTCGGAAATGAATATTTCGGTGAGTTACAAACGGAATGACCACCATACTATGGTGGAGGGTATAAAAAACTATAAAAAATACCTTTGGAGTAGATTCTGCATTTTGAAGTGGGTCACATTCTGCCATATACAGAAAGTGCAATATTATTTACCTGAAATGTTTTTGAGTTTGTCTTTAAAAATAGTCCTTTAATATGTTTCGAAATTACATATGGGCACTTTCGCAGTCACTTACACTACTTTCAGAGACAAAACCAAATTTTAAATCTTAAATAAATCGAAAACAATTACATTTTTTACAATTCTCCCGTAATACTTTCTTATATAACTTTAGGAGTACTATCAGTGGTAAAAAATTAAGATCCTCCAGTATTAAACTTTGAAGATAAAAACCACAAAAGAGCGGTCACTCACGCGACTTCAAATATACATGACTTTAGACATCACTGCTAATAATGGGAAAATTCTGCGTATTGTGTGAATATTTTGAACTTTTAATATTCTTTACATAAATAGGAGATATCAAGCATTATTATTGCACTTTCGAAATTTCAAAATTTGGCATATCCTTTATTTGCGAATGATTTTTCTCGGTCACTCACGCGACGTAACTCACGCGACATTTTTGATTTTGCTGTTTCTATTTCTGCAGTGTCTGCATTTATAGTCATTAAATTAGTATTTATGCTAAGAACAAGAAGAAAAAATGACAAATGCGGTCTTTCTTTGTATTTTTTGCCTTTACTTTACGTATTTAGGCACAATTAAAGTAACAAATTCTTCGACTTGGTTTACCTTCTTGCGGAAGTGCATATATATAAGACCAAACGTGCTTGTGTCGACGAAATTCGATTTCTGATGGTGTATGTGGCCTTGAAACGTCAACGTCTGCCGCCAAGCCTTAAAAGTCAAACATTGAGTTGCGTATTAAAGCAAAATAAAACCTTTAGATGATCTGAATTCCAACCAGACTGAGAGCAATGATAACTACCAGGCCATGACTATGGTGCCAAATGTGCCCCATCAAATGCAGAAGCTACCCTGGGTGGGGCACATTCGACTTTGACTTTTTGACTTTTTTTTAAAAAATTGGTGCTAGTTTTTATAATTATCAGACGACAATAACCAGCCATAAAGTTTTTATATCTGTTGAATAAGTACTTAAAATATAGAGCTCTAAAAAAGTTCGAATGTGCCCCATTCCTATAGCATTTTTGGAGGAATATTGACATGGAATCGGAAGAAATTAAATATGTGATATACATGCCATTCTGAAATCTATGCAAAATTCCATGTTAGAATACTTGGTGCATTGTATGAAATAGAAAAAAATTATGTATATTATGAGAGCTAATGTAAATCTGCACCGCTTTCAAGCACATTTAGCATACGCTACACGGTGGAAAAAAATACCGATCTAGCGCGCAGAAAATAAAAAATGAACCTGAAGGAAACTTTAAAACATTAATGCAGTTTTAAAGTAGAGTGTACTTAAGTGCGTATAAAATAATCCGAATTAATAAGTTAGAACGAAATAACGGTACATTTAAAATTTATATTTTTCCAATGTTAAAAATGGTATTTTTTAGCTATAAAATTGCGATGGTCGTGTGCATTCTGTAAGCCATATCTATATTATTATAAAATTTTGTCCATTTTATATAACCCATAAGTTATTTTAATTTAGGTTAGGTGTAATTTAGGCCCGTTTTTTTTAATTCCTTCAATTAAAATAGGGGTTTCATATGGAGTGCAGACGACTTCAGCGTTGATTTTTTTGTCTGTCTAGAACATCATACTAAATTTTTTCCTGCGACTCTCGAATTCATGGAAATTTTTTGAAAAAATGCCATTTTGGTGTAAGAAGCTTTTTTAAGTTTATTATTTGAACAATAAAATTAAAAATTTGTGAATTTTCTTGATATAATTGATCAAATATGACTTGGAATAGATCACAGCATAACAGAAAAGAAAAGAAAAAACAAGTTCAAAATATGAAAATGAGGGTATGTAAGTAAGCTGCTCCAAACAGTGATTTTAAACTCATGCACTGAATGTACATTTATTCCAAATGTCTTTCTAAATAAAAATTGAAATTACAACGAAATCGGTTGTAAGAGTCTTCTCAAATACCGCAGGTAAAGGGTATACTTTATGCGCAAAATGCAGAAATGCAAATATTTATCCACCATACAATGTGTTAGGAGAAGCGAAGAAAATATGCTATCCTAAAGAATTTGTCAAAAAGGTAACTGCTGTATCTGCTGAAGTTAGTTTGCAGGCCTTGGCTGATCATACAATATCAAGAATCGTTGAGGAACAAAGAGAGGTTATTTCGAAGGCAATAGAAAAAACATCACTAAGGACATTTACTATGATCTACAAATGGGGTTGTGATGGCAGTTCGGGTCACTCTACTTACAAACAACAAATTCCTGGCAATACAACGGATGAATATTTGTTTACAGTATGTTTAATCCCCTTACAACTAAAAGTGGATAACATAATAGCTTGGCAAAATCCGCGTCCTTCATCTACTCGCTTTTGTCGTCCAAGTAAACTCTGTTTTAAGAAGGAGACCACGTCCTTAATCCAAACAGAAGTGAATCATATATTCTAAATACAAAAATAGACGATAGCTATGTCTGGATCGTCAAGCACACACAAAATATTAGTGCTGATATAATTAAATGTGCAGCTTTACCCATAGGAATGTTGTCGGAAGAAGCCATGGAATCCATGGAAATAAGGACTTTCGGAACTACAGGGAACAGTACACCAGAAAAATGAGTCGTGAGGAAACAATGAGGGGTCTTTTCAATAGGTTGCTATTTTCTTCTGATTCAAAAATATCATGTTTGTATCGTAGTACATCTCTTAACCATCGATATAGTGAGCCACTATCTGAAGAAGTCCTTAAACTACTGGAGGATCCAATGCTACCAACTAATTCAAATCTCGGATACTGAATCCGGAATTTTTAAAAGAAGCTCCCATTTTAGGAGTACTATTAGTTATAACGAAAAATGTTGCTTATTAAAAAATGTTTAAAAAGCTTCAAAATAGTAATTTTCAACTAAAAATTAGAGTTTTTTCTAAAAAAAAATCGGCGCATAGTGGATTAATAAAAAATATTTTTTTTCATAAAATAATTAAAATTGTCCATCTAAATCTATTCTTATCCAAAATATCGATAAACATACAGTAAAACATCTATTGTGCGCTATCCGGTATGCTACAGCAAAGCGCGCAGTCCAATAATTCATCTGAATCCAAGAAAATTTGGGTATTTAATGCACATTTTCATGAAATCAGACGAAAATATATATGATACCTTATTCTTAATCTGAATCAAATTAAGTTTCCGGTTTCAAAAAAAAATAATAATAAATAAATTTGGTGATTTTTATCAAGATTTTCCCTTTAAAATTTCAGGTGGAAAACTCAACAACTATTGAAAATGAAGCCGATTTACTGTGTCAACATCAAGAGACTGCTTCTTAAACTTTCGAAGAGACTTTCTCAACAAAACTTAACAACAATTATGCGGACATTTTCGGACAAACGTAGGGTCTTTGTGACAAAATTTATATAAAATTGTTTCAAGATTTTAACCAATATCAATGGGGTTCATTCTTAGGCCAAATAAATGAGATAAATTTTATAGCATTCCGACTATAAATCTATTCTTTCACTAAATTAGATCAAAGCAGTTGGGCCAATATATACACAGATTGAGTAATTTATTTTGGAACTGATTTAAGTCCATTTTTTTCTATATTGAAATATTTAAAGGTTTGTATCAAGAATATTTTTAAGTAATATAATTTTTTTTTTCAAAATTATTGTGTCACACCACACGCAACGATACAACATTTAATCTCTTATTAGGGATATAAATATTATTATTCTTTATTTCATGTTTCTTAATTGTTCACACATTTTTGCTACACCTTGACGTATTGTTTTGCCCGATGGAGTTCGCGGAAAATCTTCAAAAAAGTAAACTCCTCCACGTAACTGTTCGAAATGCTCCAAATGTTCAGAGGCATAATTGTGGATTTGCAGCTCACTTATATTATTTTTAAAACTTTTTATAATTGCAGCAGCCGGTAAAAATCCCATACAATTATCTGGTATACCCACCACGCATACATCCGCGACACCCGGCATTTCGCTGAGTACTCGTTCTATGGACGAGGGAGTGTAATGGAAATTATTATACTTCAAAATATCCTTTTTACGATCGACAATATACAGTTGCATGTCGCAGTTGAAGTATCCCATGTCACCGCTGTGTATCCACAAATCGGAATCATAAATAGCTTTGGTTGCCTCCGGATTGTTGTAATACCCCGACCAGGGATATTTTGTACGAATACATATTTCGCCGATTTCGTTGGGACCCACGGCTTTGCCATGTTCGTTGATAATTTTCACTTCAACATTTGTTTTTAATTTACCCACTGAACTGGTCGTTTCAACTTCACCCCAGGACACAACCATACACACTTCACTCATGCCATAGCCAACCTTAAATGTGGCATTTGGGGTATATTTCTTGAAATTTGCAATCACCGAATAATCTACTCTACTACCACCAACGCTATAGTCCACAATGCTGGATAGATCAGCTTCTGGTAATTTTGGCGAAGTCAGACACAATGCCACATGGGAAGGAGGACCAAATACCACATCCACCTTATAATGTTCCACAATTTTAAAGAAATCTTCAGGATTAAATGGATTTTCGGATATAATTTGTGTTGTTCCTGTCAATATGGAGCGTAGAATACTTATAACACCCGATAGCCAATATAAACTGCTAAAGCATAGCAAATTTTTGGAGGGATCATCATCTACACTGAAATTAATAAAAAATAATTAAATTATAAAAAAATTAAATATTTAAAAATCACATATTTACAAATTCTCTCCCAAAGCCAATAGAGCTGCATGTGACATAGTCACACCCTTGGGTAAGCCAGTACTTCCAGAGGAACAAAGTATGGCAGCAACTTGATTTGGACCCTCCTGCAATTGTGAAACTCCATACAAAGAAGGATTAACTTCAGCATCACTTGTAAGTAATTCTTCTATTCGTGGAACACCCTCAACCCGTGTTCTTATGGTATATATGACCGTTGTTTCAAGTCCACATTCATCGAGAGCTTGCCTAACTTTGGCATAAATTTCACCATCACAAAACATCAACTTGGGCTTGGTTATCGAATAGATATGTTTAATGCCATTAATTCCAAAACTAGGATCCAGGGTGCTTACGATTAAGCCAGCAATTAAAGTTCCCAAAAAGAAGGGAGTAATGTAATCACTATTTCCCGCACATAAACCGATAACTGTACCTTGGGGTATTTTCATATTTTGAAAATATTTGCATATTTGTATTGAAATCGTGGCAATTTGACGATTCGTTAACTCGACACCACTTTGATAGCAAATCTGTTTAAAATGTGATGAATTTTTTTTATGAGAAGCATAAAAGAATATTTTTTGAATTTACCTGAGCTATGTGATCTGGATTTCTAAGTAAGTATTTCAGCAGTATGGAACCAAGCGAGTCTTTCGGACCGAAGCGGCTTGGCTTTATGGGACCCCTCCAAATTTTAAAATTTTCATCAAAAGACATGTTGTTTTCACGATGTGAAGAGATTCTCAACTGATTTGTATTGAGGTTTTTGCTACCATCAAATGGCGTTGATAGGATCTGCACAACACTAGCCTACAATCATTTTTATGAACCAAACATGAATTGTTTAAAATTGATTACAAACAGCGTACAAACTTGTTCCAATTTTAGGAATACTAACGATAAATTTGTGATCGCGATATCAGTTTGTGGTCTATAGTGCCAGACACGATATTTTATATAAATCGTTTATCATAACTCATTTCTTTGGCACATAATTCCAATAAGAACCAGTAAGGAAAGTAGTAAAGTTGGACGGGGCCGACTATATGATACCCTTCACCACTTTGGCTATATTCAACAGATGAATCCTAACAGACGTCGCATTTTTAAAGGACCAGTAAAATTAAATTGGACTTTGGTTCACCATTTATATAAAATCGGAGAAAATATATATGGGAACTATATCTAAATCTGAACCGATTTTTAAGAAACTTAACACACATCATTCTAGACCTAATTCATCGCGCTGTGCTAAATTTCGTGTAAATCGAAATTATGTATTTGTGCATATACTTGTAACAGGCAAAAGGAAATAAGATAGACACATGGTTCCTTTTGAGAATATTCATAGAATCACTTTCTAAGTCGATTTATGCATGTCTGTCCGTCTGTCTGTTCATGTTAAATTGCAAACAAAGTGCAGGTCGCATTTATGATCCGATTTGGATGAAATTTGGCACAACTTACTTATTTGACCCAAGGACGAACCCTATTGAAATTGGGAAAAATCGGCTCGGATTTAAACATAGCTTTCACATATATTTTCGTCCGATTTTAGGTAAATAGTGCACCAAAGTCCTTATATATATATATATATATATCGATTTGCACGAAATTTGGCATAGCGTACTAAATTGAAACTAGAATGGTGTGTGTAAAATTTCTTGAAAATCGGTTCAAATTTAGATAAGGCTCATATATATATATATATATATATATTCGTCCTATTTAATATAAATGGTGCACCAAAGACCCTATGTATACTTCGCTTTGCATGAAGTTTTGCATAGCGTACTGAATTAGGTCTAGAATAGTGAGTGCTAAATTTTCAGAAAATCGGTTCAGATTTAGAAATAGCTCCCATATATATATTTGTCCGATTTAAGGTAAATGGTGCACCAAAGACCCTATATATCTTTCGGTTTTCACGAAATTTGGATTATTAATTTGAATTAAGTCTAGAACGAGGTGTCTTAAATTTCATGAAAATCTGTTCAGATTTAGATATAGCTCCCATATATATTTTCGTCGTGGGGGGACAAACTTGAGTATTTTTTTGCTACTGGCTCTTCTGGATGTTTCCATTGGGCTTTGATCAGAATAAAATTCTATGTCGAATTATGCGTGTGCGTTTGTCCGTCTGTTGAAATCACTATAGAGATCAAAACATTTAAGATAGAGCTCTGAAATTTTGTACAGACATTATTAGTACTCCTAGGATGTTTGATATTGCAAATGAGATATGATATACTTTTTCAACCGAATTGGTTCTAATTTGGTATTTTGTTTTCTCATTGGATGTCAAATCTCACTTCCAAAAATTATTAATATTGACCAAAGTTTCAGGGTAGCCGATATAACGCTACTCCCCCATACTTGGTATTTTGGGGGTTTTTGTCAAATTTCGTACAAATCCAAGGATATAAAGGAACTTTGGTACACTATTTACCTAAAATCGAACGAAAATATATATGGGAGCTATATCTAAATCTGAACCGATTTTCAGAAAACTTAACACACATCATTCTAGACCTAATTCTTTACGCTATGCCAAATTTCCTGAAAATCGAAAGATATATAGGTAGTTTGGAGCACCATTTACCATAAATCGAATAAAAATATATGTGGGAGCTATATCTAAATCTGAACCAATTTCAATAGAGTTCGTCCTTGGGCCAAATAAGTGAGCTGTGCCAAATTTCATCCAAATCGGATCATAAATGCGACCTGCACTTCGTTTACAATTTAACATGGGCAGACATCCATAAATCGACTTAGAAAGTGATTCTATGTATATTTTCAAAAGAAAGCATGTGTCTATCTCGTTTCCATTTGCCTGTTACAAACATATGCACAAATATATAATGCCCTGTGCCGTCCGTCCATGTATTTTTGTGAACAAAAATTTTTGGTCCGATTTGGATGAATTTTGGTACATCTCACTTATTTGGCCCAAGGACGAACCATATTTAGATTTAGATATAGCTCCCATATATATTTTCGTCCTATTTAAGATAATTGGTGAACCCAAGTGCACAGCGTACTGAATTTGGTCTGCATATTCTCTATGGAAACCATGTGTCTATCTCGTTTCCTTTTTCCTGTTACAAACGTATGCACAAAGACATAATACCTGTACCCTGTACCGTCCGTCCGTACATGTATTTTTGTGAACAAAGTGCAGGTCGCATTTATGATTCGATTTGGATGAATTTTGGTACATGTCACTTATTTGGCCCAAGGACGAACCCTATTTAAATTGCAGGAAATCGGTTCAGATTTAGATATAGCTCTGCAGTCATGTCCGCCAAGTTTCGTAGATCGTTTCAGATTTAGATATAGTTCCCATATATATTTTCGTCCCATATTATGTAAATGGTGCACCAAATACTCTTTATTTCTTTCGATTTGCTCGAAATTTTACACAGCGTACTGAATTGGGTCTGGAATGATGTGAGCTAAATTTTGTGATAATCGGTTCAGATTAATATATATATATATATATATTCGTCCCATTTTATGTAAATGGCGCCTCGAAGCCTCTGCAATAGAAATAGTTCCCATATATATTTTCGTCCGATTTTATGTAAATGGTGCACCAAAGCCCCTACATTTCTTTCGATTTACACAAAATTTAGCTCAACGTACTGAAATGGGTCTGGAAGGATGTGAGCTAAGTTTTGTGATAATCGTTTCAGATATATAGCTTCCATATATATTTTCGTTCGATTTTATGTAAATGGTGCACCCATGTATAAACTAACCTGTATCAAGTTTCGTTGAAATCGGTTGATTTTAAGTAAATAAAATAACGTAGTAGCATTTTGTAGAAATACAGACATAGCCCAACGGATGAATGGATCTAAGTCGGTTCACATTTAGATAAAGATCACATATATTAGCTCATCCAATTTCATGTTAAAATGCGACGTCTTTTAGAATTAATTTGTTTAATATACTCATAGTGGTCATATAGGCGGCTCCGTCCTACTTTGCTACTTTCTTTAGGACGATAAAGAGAATCCCTGTAGATCTGTGTAATTATTCAGATAACAAAAATAAATATTGCCTATTTAAAATTGCATAGTCATTTGGAGCGCTGCATTACAATAAAAAAGAAAAGAAGGAATGCACTGACATTAAATTATTCACCTATGAATATTGAACAAAAATCAACAAAAAATGAATTTTTAAATCTTATGATACACACAAAAAAATTGAAATTTCGTATAAACATATAAAATATAAGCATATCCATACAAACATTTTGATGTTATTAAAAAACGTCTGTACAACTATAACACAAATCTATATAAGTATGCATATATAACATTCAATGCTAGACTTTATGGTATCTCCTATGATTCACTGTCCGGAGATACAAATAAAACAATTTTTATTTTTGCTGATAAGAAAACGTTCAATGAACGCAGCTTTTATCGATAAATGACAACACTGGGTTGTTGCTGTTGTGATTGTACGACATTTTAAGTCCGTATATGTTGAATTAAATATGTTATTAAAATTTTGAAACGTTTTTAAGTCAATTTCTAAATTATTGGAACGTACATCAGATTTGGCTATTTTAATTTGAATTTCATGCCATATAAATTCAAAAAATACCTCTTGCATATATCTAAAGTAGTGGTCCTATCTGTCTTTAACCCCATCTGCGATTTCCTTGAGATTTTCAAATAACAACTGTTGTTTACGTTCATTTATTATCGAACTAATTAGGAAAGATACAAACGGGAAGTAATTGATATCTCCATTGAAAATGACATTACATCTGACTCCTTAATTACAGGAGAATACCGTACGTCATTTATCATATCTCCTATTTGTGGAGTTATAAAAGAGGAACAAATAGCAAAGCCCCTAATTAGACCACCTATGTTTGTAAATCTCCCTCTCTAGTCGAATGATCGACCAATCCCTGTTAATTGCAAGAATTGCAATAGTCAATGACTTTTGGTGTAATTATCAATTACTGTTCCATCATAAATTACAACTCGATTGCCACTACTTGGGTAGCTAAAGGATGTGTGGCATATAAATAAGACATTTTCTATCTATCAGTATGAAAAAATGAGGAAAAGGGAAAAAGGAAGCTAAAAACCTTTTTTTCAATTCATGAAGATGCCCAAGGATGTTGTTGCTTCGTGTAATTAGAGTCGGCTAGACTCGAGCGTAACGAATTTTCAAATAGAGTTGTGATGTTGTTGTTTTGGTGGCTTACTGATATCCTGCAAAGACAGTAGCTAATTGACCTGTATAAATTAGTTGACCTGAATCAGTGCGGATGTTGTTGTTGCAAAATATTCATTTTTAGGTGTACTCCAATAAAATTCCTTTTAGAACATGCAAAGGATTGTACGAGGATAGATTGATTCAACAATACATATGTTGTAGATGTACAATGCACTGATTTATGTAGATTTAAATGATGCACATGCACATTGCTGCTAAATTACAGTATCGGCCCAAACCTATTTAAATTTTAGTACATTTTTTCAACGACGTTTTTTTATGGAAACAAAATTATAGATTTTTGTGTTCTTTTTATTTATTATTTTTTATTTTTTATTCAAAGCCTTGTGCAATGCAATATTTTAGTCCACAGCGTTGTGATAGTTACCACACGTTGCTGTTGCTAGAGGAAAAATAGATGAGATAGTGGACATTATGAATCGGAAGAATAACTGGATCGCGACGCGGTGCAGGAAACCAAGCCCAATGAATATTTTAGTCCACAGCGTTGTGATAGTTACAACGTTCTGAGGATGGATCGTACCGGAAGTGCTGGTGCAGGTGGGGTCTAGCATTCCTTATGCACCACTCTGTTCAATACAAGCCTATCTCGCTTGACTTTAGCGACCCGCACATGGAATGTATGGGGGTAGGAGTTAAATGTGGTACTACCGTGTATACACCGCTGATTAATAGCTGTGTACCGCGTTATTTGCCTAACATTAGCTTTCTATTGTAGGACAATAACCGCTCACCATGAGTTGTGGCATTCCGTCCTAGGTAATGGCCAGAGGGGAACAGTGCTGGTAGATCAAATTGATAACTCCACGTTCTGTATTGTAAATGAGGGTGCCCCCACCAGAATAAGGGTGGAGTGTCACAGTTCGCCAGACATAACCATTGTACCACGAGGTCTGATAAAGGACATCAACTGGCAGTTCATAATTTGTCTTGGGTCAGACCATCTTCCCAAAATCGTCTCCATAAGCAGTACACCCTATCTCTGAACGCCGTACTTTACTTAACCATGGGGAAGGCAATGGATTCGGAGAGCTCACCAACCAGCGCTTCAGAGAACTTTCCATTCCTTCTGATGGACGGGTAGTAGCCGCTAGATTTATACCTACTGGTCGAATACCCGTGATGGGACCTATTTTCCCAGCAGAAGCTGGTCTAGCAAATGCGAGTGATTAGCTCCGTCCATCTAACCTAACAAATCCCTAGGTAAGGGAAGTGACGTTGGAGGTCAGCAGATTAATCGCGGAGCATAAGCGGAATAAATGGAATGGAATTAATAAAGATTGGCAACATCAGAACCGCAGACGGCATGAGATCGTTAGGTATGCAGACGATTTTACGATCATGGTTAGAGACATATGTGTAAGGTTGAACGCCAGCCTTCTTTCACACGAGGAATATAAAAATATCCGCCACAGACAGCTACAATTCCGAACAACTGCTCCAAAATACTCGGGGTCACGTTCGACAGCATGTTCAAATCGTCCGCGCAAACCAAAACTATCTAATATAAGTTGAAAAGTAGGAGAAGTTAACATAATATCTTATTCTGGGGAATAAATGGCTCTTAGAAGGACACTACTGCGAGATAACAAACTAAAACATATGCTAAAAGTGGTTTCTTTACCAATTCGATTGAAGTTTTCCTTGGCCCGCCCAATCCTCAGATCATAACCCAATCCATAAGTTCAACTGAGAAATTTGCCAACCCTAAGAAAATTCCAGAATAAAGAATATGTAGCGAAGTATTGATTTTAATTAGTTTTGTCCGCTTACATTTCGGACTTATCATTTAAAAAATGTATTGGTTTTGGTCAATACTGTACGGTAGTTTGTATATGTTTTTTAACCAAATTGTATGTAATTTTATATTGAGTAGAAAATGTCCCTACCAAAAATTATCAGTATGAGCATGAGATTCTGAAAAATATTTTAGGATTTAATTGTGTGGCAGATCTTCCTAACAAAATTCTATATATTTGTTATTATTATTATTATTTTTTTTTTTTTCAATTTTATAAACCTTATAGAATTTATATTTTTGATTTTACAGTATTTTGAACTTTGATGATATTCCTATGAAGATCGGGTTCTTTCCAATATTATGACATTTTTATTTTTACGAAGGGTTCGGAATTCCTTGGAAATTATATTCAGTATGTTGGTACATTTATTAATGAGTCAGAACACAATTTTTTGAAACGATATTTTTCTTACCTGTTATCTTCACTTAAAGCTTTCTTTGTAATTTGATATATTATTTTCCTTACTTTTACTAATATCTAAAACATTTATATCCACAGAATATATGTATACAAAAATCCAAAATGAACGCCATACATGACCAATGCATATTTATATCCGACAAGGACATTTGAAGTCATAATTAAACACACACACACAAGGAGACAGCAGAAATTCCTGGCAAACAAACAGAAAATTGTGACTGCTGTGAATTCCTTCCACAAATAGCAGTGTGTGACGTTATGAGTGGGTGCGACCTGGCACAAGGTAAAACTTTTAGGTTAATTGCTCTGCAAAACTAAACTTTTTTGGTTAAACAAAAAAAAATCATTGTTACGATATTAACGGCCGATTATTACTTTGCATGCCATTCATTGCCATTATAAATCCTACTGAGTTCATTTATTATTATCCACACGAAGGCTTGGAAAAAACACGAAAAGTTTTTCATTTCACTTTTTTTTGTTGAGAGTTGAAGAAGGATTAATTGTGTATGAGTTAATAGTGAATTGTTTTAATGGTATTGTTCAATACCACATACATTTGTTGATTAAAAGGAATTAAATGCCTATATGTTGAGAGAGTTTTATTTTATTAACATTTTTAATAACACACGATAAGGTATCAGTTTTGGCAGAATTATGTACTGTTCGAAATTATGAACTGTTTGAAATTATCCCCATTGAAGCTATAAACAGATTGTTAGAGGTCAACAGCACCTCTTCCTTACACTGACACCAATATTCAGCACAGCCTTTCTAATTACTTGTCCATATTCTCTTCACCGAAAATTATAGGCATGGTCCTTGACCGTAACTAGAACTGCTATATTTCCGCCCTCTATTGTGGTAATCGTTTATTAAATAATATCTGAAGGGCGATACCTCGTCTTGGATATTCTATCAACTTCTCGACTCTATGTTCTACAGGAGTAAATATATACGCTGTAGAATTCAAATTTTGTCAATTTTAACACAAAAATCAGGGTCCATTTGGGCCGCTAAATATTGACCGATCTTTATCAACACAGACATGCTTATTCTTTGGCCCAATCCCCTTCTCCATGTAAAAATTCGAGAAGTTTGGGCCATAATTGTGGCCTCTGGAGCGACCAGAAAAACCGACAAAAATTAGGTATTTGGTCCATTTTATCCCCTAAAATTTATTTGATCTTTACCAGAAATAATATGGGTCTGCATTGGGCCAAAACCTTCCTACATGCAAAATTTGGTGAAAATTGGTTCATAACTGTGGCCTGTATCGTGTTTACAAATTATAATGGACAGACGGACGGACACACATGTCTAGATCGATTCAGCTAGTCGAGATATGACGATCGGTATACTTAAAGGTGGGTCTAGGACCAATATTTTGCGGCGTTACAAACTCTTGGGGCTGACAAAGTTATAATACCCTGACAACATAGTTGTGTAGGGTATAAAAATGTGCAGGTAATGTGGTATACTACATGATGTTAATGTGGTATAGTATAATTTTCATTTCCAATTGATATCTTATATAATTCTTTTGTTTTTAATGAATGCGAATTAGCTCGAGATTTATGTCTGTTAAGATTCTTAACGGATACGTCGAGTGGAACTTTTTTTATTTTTATTATATAATAATGTCTACACATGGTAATATTTAATTTTTGTATAGAGAAGTCGTTAAAACTCATACACTGATAGAAAAATGGCATTTCAAATTTAAGCCGAATATACTCAGTTTTTACTAAAATCGTACTTAAAAAGTTAAGAAAAATTCGTACTTAGTTATTCTTAAAATAAGTACAAATTTGGATAGTTTTTTAAATTCAAGTATGGAAATTATTGGAATAAGTAATAATTTCTTGACTTACGTAAAAAATTCTGATATTAAGTTAAGATTTGTATTTAATTCAAGAAAAAATTTCTAATAATGAAAAGTAAGTCATATATAACTTGAATTAAAAAGGAAATTCTTAAAACAAGCTTTGAGAGAAAAACAATGAGCACATAACAAATTTACTCTCTCAGATACTAATGAAAAGTAAGCGGAATATCACTTGAAATAAGAAGAACATTCCTATAACAAGCCTTGAGAGAGGAAAATGATGGAATACAAA
The DNA here is from genome assembly GCF_032173495.1 of Musca vetustissima. Classification (NCBI taxonomy): domain Eukaryota; kingdom Metazoa; phylum Arthropoda; class Insecta; order Diptera; family Muscidae; genus Musca; species Musca vetustissima. The sequence goes on from NW_026879365.1 coordinate 58,925, forward strand.
AACTCTCTCGGCTGCATTTTTTTCTTAGTTGCGTTTGTTCATTTCTAGCTTTGATACAGAACATTGTGGAAAAGCAGTATTAGTTCGATTTGCGCGTGCCAGTAGACGGTTGGTAGAATTGATTGTTTTTCTGTGTGTCAAAAAATGAGTGAAAGTGTTTTATCAACTGTGAAAGAGACGCCTCCTGTGGACGACGACTCCCGTCTGCGCAAATTACTCCAGGAGTTTCAATTGGAATCAGTCTTTGATTATTTGAAAGGTGAGTATAACAAAGATGGCGAAAAAAATAAAATATATATTCCGAATATTTTGAAGTGTTTATAAAAGTGTGCGCGTGTGTTTTTTTATACATATGTAATATTTTACTCCAAATATATTGACTATTTCTACATACACATTTTAATAAGGTATATTTCCGGAAAATTATTATGAAAATGTACATAAAGCTCAACAACGCCTGCTTGCTTTCGCAAACTGTTTGTATAAAATATATATGTGTATACACACAAACACCTACATATTACCATGCAACAAAAGCGCGATCTAACGATAAGATAAGCGCAAAATTTCTTAGATCAAGAATATACTTCTTGCATTTCTAACGCGCATATATTTTAAGTATTACAAATTCTTAACGTAAGTGCAACACACTTAATCTAAGTGAAGAGAGCTAGTTGAAAGCAAACCAAAATGTCTCTGTTATTGTCTGTTGCATTGTGTATTTTTTGGAAGGAGAGAGAATGTTGAAGCAAATCCAAATATTATGCTCTATTCCGTTCTCATTGAATTTATTCGTATTCCTGGTCGTCGCTAACTATGCTTTTCAGTTTTGAGTTCTGAAATACCGTTAGTCATGTAGAGTTTTTTTTTTTGTGTATTCATTATTTGTGTGTTATGTAGCAAAATGCATTGATAGTTCTAAAGAATTTTGTTGATATCGTTATTTGTCGTTGCGCTTTACATTAGTTGTGTTTTATATAATTCTTCAATTACAATATTTCCATATTATCTTTATGGTTTAACAATAACTTTATATCCTTATTTATTTAGCTGCTCAAGTGCGGTATAGAAGTTTGCAATACATGCAAACAGAAGATATAAAAGAAGCAATACCTCCTCTTGGTCTTCGAATAGAATTTCGAGAAAAACTTTTCAATAGCAGGTAATATAATTTAATGAATATACGATTTGGCGAATAAAATTGATTTTTCAATATTATTTTATAGTTTGGTATCGATGACGAAACAATTTCTGTGCAATCCAAAGTCGACAATTGGTTGACAGGAAAAGAGTTCCATGGGAAATTACTGATTTGGTAAGCATTAACTTAAATAATTATTTGCAAAAAATTAGCAATTATTTAACATAGTCTTCATTACAGTCTCATTTGATAAATTTACCACCATAGATTTTATATTTCGTATTATCTTTTCAGATCCAAATTGATTTCGAACTTATGTATCCAGGCAAGAGTCATATGTTGTTTTCCAAGTGGCAAAATTTCAAAGGAAAAATTCTGCCATATCACGAAAGAAACGTCACCAAGTGAAGGACACACAACAACTAGGTAAACATGAGGAGTTTTTTGTATTATATATATTTAAAAATGATTTTTCATTTATTTTTGGTATTGCTTTATAATTTCTCTTAAAAATCAAATAAACTATATTTTACGTAAATCAACCATTGTTTTATTTCATATCAAACACGGAAAATAGCTTAAATTCAGCTCGAAAAACTCAATTTAAATGACTTTGGGATAATTTCAATCGCTGGCATTTCTTAAATCAATTTTATTTTTGAATTAGAACAAGTGAGAGTTTGGCTTAAATCAAGTTTGGAGATATATTTTTTATCATTTCAATCTGTGGTACTCTCAAATTAATCTTTTAATCAGGAACAAAATTCTTGAAACAAGAATATTGTGAGATAATTCCGATTTATAGAATGCTCAAATCAAGGCCACGTTGCGCTTGAATCAAGTTTTATTAAGCATTAAATCAATCCTAGCGATCTTTTACCAAGTATATTTCGTACTTAGATCGAAACTAAAATTAACTTAAATCAATTCCAGTTTTCTTAAATCAAGACTCTTCTGAGCTTAAAGCAAGCACAATCCGGCACAAATGGTGCTAAAATTAAGAAATCCGCACTAGAAGAAACCGTACTTAAATCAAGTTTTTTCATCTTGGTATAAGAAAAACCGCACCTACCGTACTTTTGACACCGCTCCGGCTTCATTTAAGTACGGAATACTCAATTTTTTTTATCAGTGTAGTCTTGGTTTTTCATCCTTGTGATTCATGGTAGATGTTTCAAATAGTAATGAGATTTTGTCTTGTGCTGGCTTTTTTCATGCAGACTCAGACTATACCATTTTTTTTTTCTAAAATTGGTAAATATGTGGTCAATCGCGCATATTATTTGATTTTTAGCACTTACTAATTATTTTAATACTTTAATAATAAATATTAAAATACATCTGTAAAATAAAAAATATTTTGAAACTTCAACCGAAAAAAGTCAATATCATGAAAAATTTAATTTTTGCTACTGATTCTCAACATTAAACAGATCATTGCTATCTTTTTTTTCTTTTTTTTATTTTTTTTTTTTTTTTTTTTTTTGGAGAACAACAAACTATAGAACATGTTTCAGTTGTTCTAACATTTTCAGTTTACAAAAAAAATTACTATACCACATTACCAACCTATACCACATTTGCATCACCTCCTCTATGAAATCACATCAAACGCAAAGGTATAAAGCGAATTATCCATGAGAACGCGAAGAATAAGATCCAGCGCATGGTGCCGGCAACTGATTAACTTGGGTTCGGGGTAACCTTTATCTTCGAAATTTTGCTGCTGTTGAAAATCGCCTAGATTTGTGTAATTTTAAACCACAGATAGCGTATAAATACACATTAATACAAAATTTGGATGGAAAGGAGTAGTTACCATAACTGATTCCAAAACTTATATACCGTGCCCATGTGTGGTTCTTATGAATGCGCTATACCATGCATTATATTTTTGTTTTGTAGCTAACGGAAAATTTGAATGGAAAGGAGTAGCTACTTTAACAGAGATCGAAAAGAGAATTATACATAAATGTATCAGAGTTTATTTGTTTGAATTTTGTTTAAAAAGTCAAAACCTTTATGTGGTAGGATGTTCATACTCTCCGAAAGTTAAATAACAAATTACAGACAATTAGTATTAAAAACTAGTCGGGAACTTGAACCTAGAAAAAATGAAGCGGAACTTCTGCATGTATTTAGAAACGGAATTCGAAAGAGTAAATGGCACTGGTATGAATTATTAACTTCGCAGAAAAATGAACCAAATGGAGGGCATATATTTGACCACAACCAAAGAAAAACAACCACGGTAGAACTTCTTATACCCTTCAATATGGTGGTGCCCCAAAAATTTGTGTTCAAAATTACAGGTACTTTATTCTCCAAGAATCCGATATGAGTATGTGAAATTATAGCAACTAGCATGAGAAAATTCTATTAAAAATGTATTAATACCGAAAAAATTAATCTCTTAGGTGGGGTTAAATCAAAACTTGTGTATAAATCAGCTTTCTAGAACCCTTTATTCCAACCTTCACCCTCATTGGTTGGAAAATGCGGCTAAAGTCTTCAAAATACCGAAAATGGTATGCTACCATTCAAGAGGGATGGAACCATACCAAACCGCAAACTGATGTTGAGTATTTTTCGTAGGAAGATTTGCCACCACATAAACATTTGATAAATTAAATTAGAGTGAATTCGGTTGAAAACATACCCAACCCCCTAAAATAAGGAATAATGGTGGTGCAATTATATAGGGCAGGAATGGTCCGTGTGACGAATTTTTAGGTTTCGACTGTCAAAAAGGTTTAAACGTCGAAAACGTCATATGCCTGTATAAAATGTAAAAAATGTAGTAAACGTCATTTATTTCAATATTATCACCACATACAGTTATTTTCAAGAATATTGAAGGGGATGAGACTCCTTGTAAAATTAATATTAATATTATTATATATATTTAGGGTCAAAGCCAGATTAAATGTCCAAGCTGTCCACTAAATATAATATTATTTTATAATTGCACGAGGCAAGAACGGTGTCAAAGCACAAGTTCGCCTACGCACAGGTTTTAATATTTTTTTTATATTTTATTTATTATTTGCCACTCTAGGCTTTTCAATTAAAATGCCGTTATGTTTGTTTTATTATGTTAATCTTTATTGTTGCGCAATTAGTCATCGAATGAATCTTTTACAAGAATTGGTTATGCTTATATTAGGATTCTGAAGCAAACTAAGTTTTGTAACAAAGAGTAAATGAGAACAAATCTTGTAATGAGTGAACTTAAACTTTCCAATTATTCCAATAATGTTGCATTTGAGTAAAATATGATCAATAACACTAATGTAAACAAGTATATATTAGGAAATTAATATAATTTTGTTAAGAATAATCATTAGTCCAATTATAAAATAGTGAAAACAACATAACGTATATAAGTAATAGTAATAATTATTTGAAATGCTTCGTTACAGCCTCCCCCTCTGCCACTGAAATAGTCCCGATGATGTGGCAGGATCTACTTTTTGCTTTGCCTTGGCCGAAGAATTCTCTTAGCTTCCGCATTTGTAGTTCGTACTTCTTCTTCAGACGGTGTATTTGTGTTAGTTGCTTGGAAATTTTTAGTGTGTTGATCAAAACTTGATGTTGTGTGTGTGTCATTTTTGTTGTTGATTCTTGCATCTCTTGTTGCATTTGACTCCATGATTGCTGTTTTAGGACGTCCACGTTTTCTCAAAGGATATATAGGTGTATCCGTGGATCCCTGATATGGAGTAAGTTCTGATGCATGATATGTTCCTAAAGGAATGTCAGGATTATCTTCTGATGCAATCGTGAAACATGTTCCTTTTCTATCTATTATTTTATAAGGTCCATCACGACGGGGTACAAATTTAGATGTTAAATTATCACTTTTATTACTTAATATATGTGTTGCTACCAGGACTTTATCTCCAATATTATATTTTATGTTTGGTATACGTTTCGCATCGGAATATGATTGGTTTCGATCTTGAATCTTATCTTCATTTTCCTTCACTTTTCTCAAAATATCGGCTAACTTTTTCAAATGAGGAGTTATTTGAGGAATAAAGTTTTCAGAAACAATAATCGATTTCAAATCGTGGTGAGCTTCCATTGGACTTCTCAGCTCTCGACCAAAAGTAATATATGCAGCTGTATATCCTGTACTCTCACACTTTGCAGTATTCATAGCAAATCTAATCATAGGTAGATGTATTTCCCACTTTGTGTGATCCTTCCCAACATACATAATAAGTTGAGCTTTCAAATCTCGGTTTTTTCTTTCCACCGGATTTGCTTGAGGATGATATACAGGGGTAAAAGTTTGTTATAGCTAGGAAATCGGAAACATTTTGTGCGTCTTTGTACACTAAAATTGTGGCAATGAAATCACTACTACACGGGCACTACAATTGACGAACGTAGACTTCGGTTCCTGCCTAACAGTTAATCCTCCTAGTAGGTCCATAAATTGGCCTTGTGTCAGGGTTATATTCACTGAACTATTTGGAACAGAGTTAGCACCAGATATCTGTGGTAAACTTCCAGAATCCTGGGGAGTAATTGGATTGTGTGTGGAATAGCTAAGGATGTCATCCATATTTGGTAATGCGGAAACAGATATATTACTATGTGGAGAATTTACCTCAGAAGTATTAACATGGTCTTCGGCAGAAGTACGGTTAACTACTGGGTTCTGAGCTACATGCACGTTTTGCGTTGTTTTTGGTGTAAGACGTGGACTTCTACGCATTTTGAAATGGTTTTTTTTTCAGAAAATTGTTTTTGCATAAAATGTTTTTTATAATATCGAGACACACTGTGTTTAATGAGATCAGAGAGTTTCTTTTGGTAGAGAGTGTATAAATATATTCCAATATTCCCAATTACCAGTGGTGAATATAAATTGGATTCCAGTACTCTTCTCTCAGTACTCAATATAATTTTCTCTTTGGAGATACTCAATATTATTATGGAGAACAATTATTCTCTGTGGTCGTATAAGAGAATGAATTATCACTCAATCTCTTTACATGCATTTACTTTTTGAAACAACCAAACATGCGTCGTATGCGATGACGTTACAACAACAATACACAACTACTCCAACTGTGACGATTGATCACAGCAACAACAATAACACGCATTCGCAGCTCCAACTGTGACGATTGATCACAGCAACAACAACAATGACACACTTTCGCAGCTCGAGTGAGACAATGAGAATTTGTATTATCACAACAACAATTTGGTGGAGACAACGGCAATGCAGACGGCAGCTCCAAACAGCGATATTTATGACGTCTCTTTTAGGAATGCAGGGCAGTTTTGCAAATATGCGCCAATATTGCGTAATGTTGTTTTGTACAGATTCCGAATTTTTATTTGATTTTATTAATTTTTTTTAGATTTTTATCGTTGGGCGCCATTGAAGGGGATGAGACTCCTTGTAAAATTAATATTGATATTAATATATATATATATATATATATATATTTAGGGTCAAATATATTTAGTAATAATTATTTGAAATGCTTCGTTACAATATATATTATTTTTACATTTTGTTTTTGCAAAATAGTCAGGCTGAATCCCAGTTTGTTGTTTTTATAAAAAACAACTATTTATTAGTGGGGAATGTATGGCATTGTCCGCCGAGGGGTAAGGCAGGGAAGACTATAGTTTCGGATCTCGCCACTGATCCCCATCAGTTCCCATTAGTTTTTTGTTGGGATATTCTCCCCAGGAGCTATCTATAGCTTTTTTACAAAAAATCTTTTAAACCCAAATGTCTCTTGTGAGAATTCGAAGTTCTTACGTTAACAGCGTACGACCCCAATGAGAAGTTTGTTTCGTTGGCGCCTGACTTCGTGGTCAACAAGGCATTTACAGACAACTACAATACATTTCCCACTGCTATGTGTCGTCACTTTTTGACGAATGCACATAACGTTGTTGTTGGTATTGCTAGTTAAAGCAATAAACCAAACAGTATTACCGTGCCTGCGTCTACAACTTCTGCAGTGTTGGCGGGTTATTTGGGATACCATTTGTATTTTGTTTTTCCAAAATAATCAGGCTGAATCCCAGTTTGTCTTAAGAATTGTCAAAAAGGATATAAAACCTACCAATTTCTAACTGAATATATATTTTTCTGCTTCTTCTTCTATAACGAACTAGTTTGCTTGGTCCCTACGAGTTCGCTATAACTGTACTCGAGTGTATATACTTTATGGGGTGTCCTGTGAATATTTCGATGCGTTGCAAACGGAATGACAAATTTAATATACATTCCATCTTATGGTGGAAGGTATAAGAATCATTTTGGATGGATGGGCCTCGTGGATAAAGAAAAATTCATATTCCTATATATTTGCTTGTGCCAAAATAGAAACAAAAAAGTGTAATCATATTTTTTCCATTCGCATACACATTCGCTAATCACAATTCACATTTAATCATCTGTCTTAATATATGTATGTGCGTAATAACATTTTTGTGTTAGATGACTACGAATATATTATATAATTTTTTATCAAAAATAAATAATTTTTACATATCATTGAAGTTTATTCATAACATAGAAATATTTACTTGCGTGTGTCTGGTGTTGTCCGGAGTATGGTCAGGTGTCAGCAGAGTAACCCTGAGGTTTATGAAACTCTAATTAAATTGTTCCAAAAAACGCAGACACACACATACACGCACAAAACTGGCCACTACAATAAATTACACTTTAGTGGAAGCGTTAAAGAAAATCTCGACCGACACCTTGCCACCGAGAGGTTCACACAAGCGATGAAATAATAATTACTCTGTGTCGTTATAACTTGCGTACGAAATTAGATTGGACATATTCATATGTAGTTCATATGTATGTACATAACTTGGTATGCACTAGTTAGCCACAAGACAACATTCAAAATATTATTTAATTAATTGTAGTTTAGTATATGTGTAACTATATATACAATAGGGTGGATTGTGAATCTATACGGAATTTGTTGGAAGTTAGCGTTTTTATTTGCCGTTGGATACGGCCAAATTTTGTATCTTCATGTATATTGAACATTATGATTTACCCATATAGGATAATAATAATTCTGATCTTGTCAACTTCGACCGAGAGGAAAACGTCTTTGTTTTTGTCTGATTCGGCATTATTAGTTCTTAGAATAATATGAAAAGTTTCTGTGAAGTTCAGTGTTGGAGTTAACATTTTCCTTGATTAACAGCACCAAAAAACCAGTAAGGAAAGTAGTAAAGTCGAACGGGGTCGACTATATGATACCCTTCACCACTTTGGGTATATTCAACAGATGCATTCTAATAGACATCGCATTTTCGAAGGATCATTGACATGAAATTGGACGAACTTGAACGAAACTGGACCGATTTGAACGAAACATACAACACATCATTCTAGACTTAAGGAAAAAAAATTGGAAAATCGTCTATTTTTTACCACAAACTGATTTAGAAAATAAGGAAGATCTGCTTTATCCTGGTTCATACGAAAGCTACATACTCACAGAGAAACGTCCCAAATCGATTGTGTTATTAGTTTTTGAGTTATAGTGCCCGCCATTCTCAAAAACGCTGTTTGGAGAAAAACGCGTTTAAGGGAACCCCACCCATTCTCGATTTTAATTTTTCAAGATTTTCAATGGGCTGGTAAATCAATACCAATGCTTGTTAAGGTTTGTAACTTTGCACATCTATATTTAAAGATTTAAAAAAGAAGAAAAATAATTTACAAAAAATTTTTGTTATTGCTTTGGTGTTGTTTTTTGTAATTAAAGAAAAGTCCTTATTTTTGATGGCGGGCATGATAACTCCTCACTGGATGATCGGAATCCGAAAATTCCAACGGTGTTAGAAAGAGTTCATGTATGGCTCTCGTATGAACTAGGATTATTGACTTCGCTCTAAAATTAACAAAATGGTGGACCTTTGAAAAAATATTTTGGAAAAATCGCCGAATTTTGACCAAAAACCAAGTTAAAAAAATAAGGAAGATCTTCACCGATTGGCTTTATCCTAGTTCATACGATAGCTATACACTCACAGAGAAACGTGTAAAAATTTGAAATCGATTGGGTTATTAGTTTTTGAGTTATCGTGCCCGCCATTCGCAAAAGAGAAAAACGCGTTTAAGGTTTGAGAATCCCTTTAGCTGTCACCTGATGCTGACACAATAAATCGGCAATATTTTAAAGAGTTCTTGAGATTTTCACTTGAAATTTTGTAGGGACATTCTTGAATTAGTGTAGAATCGAATTAAATCAAAAACAATTTTTTTGACCCCGAGAATGGGGGGTCCCCTTAAAGTTTGAGAAGCCCCCTTGCTGTCACTTGATGCTAACACAATCGGCTATATCTTCAAAAATTGAATTAGTGTAGGTTCGAATTAAATCAAAATTAATTTTTTTGAAACCGAGAATGGGGGAGTCCCCTTAATTCAGCCAAATTTCGTTCAACTCGAAAGATATACAGGGACTTTAGTACACCATTTACATTACATCGGAGGAAAATATATATGGGAGCTATATCTAAATCTTAACCTATATTCTCGAAACTTAACACACATTATTCTAGACCTAATTCATTACGCTGTGCCAAATTTCAAATCGAAAGATATGTAGGGACTTTGGTGCACCATTTGCATTAAATCGGACGAAAACATATATGGGACCTACACCTAAATCTGAACCGATTTTTCCAATTTCTATGGGGATCGTCCTTGGGCCAATTAAATGTGCTGTTCCAAATGTGATCCAATTCGGATCATAAATGCGATATGCACTTTGTTTACAATTTAACATGGACGGGCATGCATAAATCGACACAGAAATCGCTTCTATGCATATTCTCAAAAGGAACCATGTGTCTATCTCGTACCCTTTTGGCTGTTACAAACATAGGCACAAAAACATAATACCCTGTACCACAGTGTGGTGAAGGGTAATGGTTCATCAATGACGCGATATGTAGAAGGTCCAAGATGAATTTTGTAAAATAAGTGTTGGTACTTCGTTTTTAGGGAATAACAAAATCCTCTGGGAGACAACTTATAATGTAAGCAAACAGGTCCAACTCATAGTGAAAGGTAGACTTTTTTACTTCGAATTCTACATTGATAATCCGAATTTTTCAATAGTATTTCAAGATCTATAAATAAAATATTAAATGAAATTCTTTGAATAATTTTCCTTTCTTTGGAAATATTTAAATTGCATTACAAATAAATCATTTCTAATACCATAGACAGACGACAGCCTTAATTTGCATTAAAAAGTTCTTAATTTTTTGAAATTGATACATGGCCGGAAGGAAAACTAACAGCTATAATGAAGATAAAACAGCTCCAAATTTGAAAAAATGTTGAATTTTGCCTTTATTTTTAAATTTTATTTTCGTAAACGTAAACAAATTTGACAACAATCAATTTATTTTCTACAGCATTGCCATATTGAAATTGCTTAATTCAGTATAAATTCAGTTTGATTTTGTGCATTAACAACACATAAAAATGAGGATAATGTACAAGTTAATTTGAATTAAGGCTGTTAATGCAAATTAAGGCTGTCGTCTGTCTAGGCTATAAGTCTAGTAGGCAATTTCAATTACAACTGTAATACTTCGAACTACAATTGTTATTATTTCAATCACAAATTGAAATGGAAATATTTCGAACTACAATCAACTTGTATAAACCACATCCGAAAATTTTGTATTAAAGATCCTTATAGGTAATAAGACCGCAATATCTTCCTTCAGATTTGTTTGTTTTGTTAGATTTTCGGAATATTGAATAAATTATATTTTGATTAAATTTTATGAACCCACAATCTAATATTCATGTTCATGTTTATGTTTCGAGCCACATTTACCGAACACACACCGGCAATTGTATGCATGAGGTCATTGTCCATAAATACACAAAAAGTAGTAATTTAGTAGAAGTGTGTGTGTGTGTGTGTTTGTCTCATCTTGACTCACCTTTGTACAAAATCCATTAATTAGGGAAGTTATATTTCAATTTCAAGTAATTTTATTGTAATTAAGATGTTTACATCACAAATTATTAACAAAGGTGTTGTTTGCAATTATTATTGGTGTTATAAGAAGAATTAAAAGAGGAAGTCGAAATTCCTCGAATAATTTCTGAAAGGGATATTAACTACAGTGAGTCACAGTCAAAAGTAACCACTTACTATTTTACAATAAACAAATTCCATAAGTGCATGGTTATCAATGAATTAAATTGTATTCTTTATTATATGTGAACATGAACATCGTAGCTTAAAACTGATGCAATCAAAATAAACAATATTGATGTGAATTCAATATAAAACACGTGAAAAAGGCGTAAAGTTCGGCCGGGCCGAACTTTGGATACTGTCCACCATTTGCATACTGATAGTTACGTGCAGAATTTTGTTCCAATCGGACAAATATTGGGACTTTAGTGCATCATTCACCTATAATCGGACCTGTGCCAAATTCTATACAATTCGGATAATAAATGCGACGGACGGACGGGTATTTTCTCAAAATGAACCATGTGGCAATCTCCTTTTGCCTGTTACAAACATATGCACAAAGACATAATACCCTGTACCACAGTGTGGTGAAGGGTATAAAAAGGGGGTTATATAGGACTATCCCTAAAAGGGGGCTAATATTAATAATTAGGTTGTAAATTGCTCTTTAAACCGCTTTGGCCATATATATGGAAGAACCAGAATATGTTTTTTAAGTCCTAATTTTCGCATTTAATATAATTTTGGTAAATATTACAAATTAAATTGACATATTTTTAAAATGTTCACCCTTTGTGGCGGAGGTAACAAAACGAGTGTACCAAGGAGTTTCATCTTCGTAGTTAATCTTAATCTCAATGGATCGAATCAGACATTCCATTAGTTTGGTATTGGATTAACTAATTTTCAAAATTTTGAACCCTTGGGGTCAGGTACCAGAAGGAGTGGAGAAGATAAATATGTTATGATGTGCAAAGTTTCGATGAAAATGGATACTACATCCCCTTCATGTGAGATTTACAAATTGACCCTTTGTGGGGGAGTTACTAGAAGGAGTGCACCGATAAGTCTCATCTTCCAACATTAAGCAGGTAGAAGAAGTGGACAGATTTTCTTCATCTTCGAACTTGATTTGTGTTTGAAGGAACTATTACGATGTCTACAATTTGGATCAAATCGGACATTCTATTCATTTGATATTGGGTAAATAAATTTTCAACATTTTGACATTCTGTGGGGAGGGACCAGAAAGAGTGGACCAATGGATCCCATCTTTGGCGAAAATCGTATAGTCTGTTCACATGATATTATTAAATTAAATTTTAGCAAAATTTTGGGCATTTTGTGGGGGAGATCCCAGAAGGAGTGAATTGTTGTTCCCCATCTTCGAAATTGATAAAAGTTACGAAAATTATCTTGTGCACCAACCAGACAGACAGACGCACGGACATTTGTAAATCGACTCCAAATTGTCTGAAACATATTCTCAGCTTCAAATAATTCAATTTTATTGCGTCAGCTTTAAGCGAAGTGTTTCGGCGGAACTGTTTCTCAGACTTTAAACGCTTTATTTCTCGAAATAGTGTTTTTTTATAAATTTCGGACTCGATAACTCCAAAACTAATAATCCAATCCATTCCAAAGTTTAGCTTGTTATTCGTATGAACTATGATAAATGCAATCGATTAAGAATTTCCCTATTTTCTAACCATGTTTCGGGTCGAAAATGTTAATAACCCTAGTTAATATTCATAAAAATTTGAAATTGTAAATGGGGCATTCCTTAAAGAAACATGTGGTCTAAAACCCACATTTTTGACGTAGCAAAGAATTTCTAATAAGCCATAAGGTCGAGGCTATAAAAACGAATATTATTCAATTCAAATGAATTATTACTAAAGAATTTAGTAGATGTAAACACAAAATAATGCACATCACTTACCCAGCTCATAACTCTACATATAAATATACATATATTCAAAACATATATAGCATCGCACGACAAAAAATCATCAGTTGTTGTGGAAAGTTTTTCTCCAGAAACATGTATTTTCATTTGAAAATTTCTGTGGAATTTAATAAATGATTTCAATAAAGTTTTTCTCATCATAAATATTATATACATAATTAAATTTGGTTTTCAATATATGTTTTGTCTAAATTGCATTTGTATTCATGGGTGTGGAAACTATTGCATTTTTATCTGAGAAATTAACAAAAAAGTATTATCAGAGAAATTAAGTTATGTCAATAAACAACTACAACAACATAAATATTTTTATATGGATATTTCTAACAAATTTGTCATTAAATGCAAATATACAAATGTTATGTATATATGTTTTTTTTTATACACACATGCACAAATACATAAATTTCTTATTATTTTTGACCAAGATAAACGAAATTGAAATTTATTATCATCTCGAAGGATAAACAAAAGTGGGCGAACTGAACAGGACATTCATTAGTAAAAACACAAATTTAAAGTTATTGACAATAAATTAACTATTACATGAAATTGTATGCGATTATACATACATACATAGCTAACAATTTAATTAACTAACATTCAATTGAAAACCCAGTAAGGAAAGTAGTATAGTCGGACTGGGCCGACTATAGGGTATATATACCACTTAGGGTATATTCGAAGGAACATTGACATGAAATTGAAGGAAGGAGCATTGACATGATCTTTATCTATAAGTAAACCGACTAACATCAATCCCAACACATGCCATTCTGCAAATTATCCTAATTTAGTAAATAGACTTGCCAGAGATTAATTTATACTAATTTCAGTACGTTGTGTCAATCGGCCTAGTTTTGGGTCTTAATTGCATCATTTACTAAAACGAAAGTATATATAGGAACAATATGTAAATCTGAACCGATTTCAAGCAAACTTGATACACGAAAGGTTATAGTAACTTCAGTACATTGTACATTGTGTGCCAAACATTTAGTCTCTAATGCACAATTTACATTAAATCGGACGAAAATATATGAATGGACGAAGTCAAAGTGTTGAAAACAAATTTTCACGAAATTTAACACACATCGTTCCGGACTCACTTCAGTACGCTATGCAAAATTTCGTGCAAATCGAAGGATATATAGGGACTTTGGTGCACTATTTACCTAAAATCGGACGAAAATATATATGGGAGCTATATCTAAATCTGAACCGATTTTCGCGAAACTTCGCACATATTATTCTAGACTCAATTCAGTTCGCCATACCAAATTTCATGCATATCAAGTGATATATACGGACATTGGTGCACCATTTACCTTAAATCGGACGAAACTATATATGAAAGCTATATCTAAATCTGAACCGATTTTCGCGAAACTTCGCACATATCATTATAGACTCAATTTAGTTCGCTATACCAAATTTCATGCAAATCGAATAATATATACGGACATTGGTGCACCATTTACATAAAATCGGACGAAAATATATATGGGAGCTATATCTAAATCTGAACCGATTTTCTCCAATTTCAATAGGGTTCATCCTTGGGCCAATCAAGTGACCTGTGCCAAATTTCATCCAAAACGGATCATAAATGCGACCTGAACTTTGTTAACAAAAATACATGGACGGACGGACATGCAAAAATCGACTCAGAAAGTGATTCTATGCATATTCTCAAAAGGAACCATGGGTCTATCTCGATTATTTTTGCATGTTACAAACATATGCACCACAGTGTGGTGAAGGGTATCATGACCGTGGTATTTGAATGAATGATATACGATTTATGAATATACTCGTTAATGGTAAAATTCGATTAGCACTGTTTTGAGTGGGTTACAACCAAATTTTCTACAGCAGTACCTATATTTAAATGTACCCCGTCGACTTTTTTGTCGCACAAGTAAAACAATTGTATTCTTATAAATACTACTTAAAACGTTATAACTAACAAAGTAGCAGAATTTTTTATTTGGAATTTATATTATAAAGTAAACAAGCCGTTTAGTTCGGCCGGGCCGAGCTTTTTATAAACACTAAAAATTTTATACGTCGTGATAAATTGCGACAAAGAGGAAATCCCTTTCAGACAATTTGGGGTCGATTTACAAATATCTGTCCACCTGGCTGGCTGGTGCTCACGACAACTCTCGGAGGGAACACATCGTAATATTTTTTTTTCGTTCCTTTCCGCGCCACTCACAGCCGCCCCAACCGACTGAGGGCGACCTCCCTGTATCGAAAAGATCGCTAAACTCTATTTTCCGGGCAATGGAGGGATTAGTAGTTGGTGTGATGACCGGCTAAATATATTTTCAGTCTGCAAAGACTATTATAAATATACAGATATATAATTAACATATATGGGCAATATTGCCAATTTTTTAATATTCCATTTTCAAATCAGTAAGGAAAATAGTAAAGTCGGACTGAGCCGACCATATGATACCCTTCACCACTTGGGTATATTATACATATGTATCCTTACAATTGTATGACAAAGTTCCTTCGAAGGAACATACTCATGTCTTTCTGCAACCTATGGTAAATTTAATTTCATTCGGGCAGATTTAAAGTCTTCTGTGTACCATGGGACAAATTTATGGAAAAAGATTTAAAGCAAAATTGATACAAGCTGTTCGGTACGCCGCACAGTTAATAATTTAATCTCAATCAGACACCCGTGCGAAAAACATTTAGAAGCTATGGCTGCATCTGCACCAATTTCAACAAAACCCAATAACGTCATTCAAGTCTCAATTTGAAATGTTGTGCAAAATTTCGTGTTAATCGAACAGATATTTACCTTAAATCGGACGAAAATATATGGGAGCTATATCTAAATCTGAAGGGATTTTCACGAAACTTAGCACACATCATTCTAGACTCACCATTTACCTAAAATCGGGCGAAACTATATATGGGAGCAATATCTAAATCTGAACCGATTTCCACGAAACTAAGCACACATCTTTCTAGACTTAATTCAGTACGCTGTGCCAAAATTCGTGCAAATTGAATGATTTTCAGGGACTATGGCGCACCATTTACCTAAAATCGGGCGAAACTATATATGGGACCTACATCTAAATCTGAACCGATTTCCATGAAACTTAGCACACATCTTTCTAGGCTTTATACCGTACGCGGTGCCAAAATACGTGAAAATTGAATGATTTTCAGGGACTTTGGTGCTCAATTTACATAAAATCGGACGAAAATATATATGGGCGCTATATCTAAATCTGAAGCGATTTTCTCCAATTTCGATAGGGTTAGTCCTTGGGTCAAATAAGTGACCATTTATCTTAAATCGGACGCAAATATATATGGGAGCTGTATCTAAATCTGAAACGATTTTCACGAAACTTAGCACACACTAAACTATGCCAAAATTCGCGCAAATTGAATGAGTTTCAGGGACTTTGGTGCACCATTTACGTAAAATCGGGCGAAACTATATATGGGAGCTATATCTAAATCCGAACCGATTTTCCCGAAATTTAGTACACACCATTCTAGACTTAATTCAGAACGCTTCACCAAAATTCGTCCAAATTCGCATAATGATTTTCAGGGACTTTGGTGCACCATTTACCGATTTTCTTCAATTTCAATAGGGTTCGTCCTTGGGCCCAACCAATGGACTGTGGCAAATTTCATCCAATTCGGATCATAAATGCGACCTGTGGTTTGCTCACAAAAATACATGGACTGACGGACAGACATGCATAAATCGACTCAGAATGTGATTCTATGCATATTCTCAAAAGGAACCATGGGTCTATCTCGATTCCTTTTGCCTGTTACAAACATATGCACAAAGACATAATACCCTGTACCACAGTGAAGGGTATAAAAATCGGTTCTTTTGTTTTCGTAGTACATCAATGATTTTTGGTACATATATAGAGAAAAATGTCCTGACTCCGAATCCGTTCGCGATCAAATTTTTGGTTGGTGCGTGCAAAAGTTATCGAGGTTTTAATTTTGAGGATAAGAAAAAATCTTAAAATTACGCCGTTTCGTAAAATATGAAAATGCACATATTATAATAACCGCGTAAATGTTGCACATTTTCGAGAAATATGAGCAAAATAATAAAAATTTAGGATATTACGTCATTAATTTCATTATATTCATGACATGTATCCACCTAAAAAATAATTTAAAAATATCTACGTAATCTAAACACCACTATGAATCAAATGATATCAAAATCACACAAGTCTGTGAAGCGGTTTGTAAATTACAGCGACAACAAAAAAAGATATTGAGGAAAAATATTTGTTTTTGGTTCGAAGAAATAATGTCATCATATTTATTTTATACAAGAAATTTCAGAAAAAGTATTGGGATTATTCTTCTATTTTACCCGAATTTCACCGAAAAATGGGCGTATATAAAAATAATCACTTATTGGGTATAAGTATACATCCTGCGGATTATAGTAAGACCCTTCCGATAAATCTTTGGGTTCTATAGATAGAAATAAATTTTAAAATAATTTTTTTAATGTAATATACGTTTTAAATTGCGTCTAAATCGCGTAATCCTCAAAAACATTTGATGCGCATGCGGTTTCTAGGAAGTACGGAAGTTTATCTTCCAATCCATGTATATTTCGCGAAATTTCATTTGACGGCTAAGATGACCCACATATTGCATTGATGTACACAAAAACTTATAAAACGCGAATAATTACCGAAAAGTCCATATGCTTTAACGCGCATCCGATTTCGATGTGCACTCTAAAAAATACATCGATCTATACCTATTTCAATGGGGTCACTCTATTTTTGAGATAAATTGGGTACATCTCTCTTTCGGCTGAATTTTTTAAAGTTCTGTCTTCGCAAAAGTTCAAACCCCATATCAGGCCATTTATTGAAACGGTAATGATCTACAGAAAATGCAATTATATCCGCGATATTTTTTGCCAATTTTCTTGCTTTTGGAAGGTCAGTTCCCGCCGTTCCAATTGATGGATTTCCACGAAGAAGATTTTATTTCATCCGGAACGTAAAAAGCTTACTAATCGCGGACAATTGACAGATCTAAAAATTTTGCCCGAAAAATAGCTTTTCTTAGAAATTTGATCGCACAAAATTTTCACCTTCGGATGAGTATTACGCTGAAGCTATGCATACCTCAAACACAATATATATATATATATATAAAATTATTCAGATTCGCGTCTACAATAATCTTGTAATCGATGTTTAGAAATTTCTGTTTGCGTATTAAAAATAGAAGAAAAATTCAAAAAACATTCAAAATCGAGCTTCAAAATGTCAGCATCATTTGAAGGTAGATGCAGTTAAAATTTTATTGGCTTCTAGTTTCACATTGGCTTAGTCACAAATCGATAGAGAACATTAAAAACTGGTTCGCCTCAACCTGTTTTTACACATTTTTTTACATTAAAGTAGATACAGCTTCCACCCAAATAAAGTTTGGAGGTTAATATCCTGAAAAGTTTGCAACGACAGATCAATTAACCCAAAACTATTTACTTTTTTTCATAAAATTAAGTAATTCCTATGTTAAAAAAATTGGCATTGTTGCCCATATATATTTTTTAAATATTTCATATAATGTTCGCCACGTATAAATTTATTAATAAAAATCGCCCTTAGTATAAACCGTCTACATTCAAGGGTAGGCAAATTTAAAAACATTAAGCAATGTGCATATGGGGTAGCCTTACCGAGGGCTGTTGGATAGATAAAATGCTAAATAGCAGAATTATAAATTCAAATGTGGGGGAAACAAAAATCAGGAAAACAGTAACTAGAGGCACCCCTCAGAGAACTGGACGGGAAAGGTATAAAAGTCGTAGGGTATGCGGGCGACGTGGTGATATTGATTTCCGCAAAATTTCCGTCAACCATCTTAGAGCTTAAGCAAAGAGCCTTATCGACGCTGTCACGCTGGGCCTAAGCTAACGGCCTTAGAGTAAATCAAACAAAGACAGAACTGGTAATGTTCACTAGGAAACGTAAGCTCTGCGCCTTTGCTCCACCAACACTGGATGGAGTGCAGCTTCATCTGTCGCCCGAAGCAAAATCCTGGACTGTCAACTACGATGGAACAGGAACGCTGAGGAATGGGCGAATATCGACTATACTTCGACTATACACTGGATGCATAACATCGTGGTAATGCCCATCCCTTCCTATTGACCTCTTGCCTGCACCACAAGACTACTTCCAGCAAACTAGACAAGGTACAAAGAACCGCCTCGATTCTAAGAACTGGAGCCGCGAGAAGCACCCCACAAGCAGCTCTGAACACAAAGCCGAACTTAAGGCCAATGGGTCTCAGCATTAAGTGTCAGGCAGGCGAGTAATACTCAAGGCTGCATGAACAAAATCTTTGGCGATATGGATGTATCCTGAACAAACCAGGTATGACCAACACGTGAAACTATGCGACTATATATCACCAGTCCTGAGATTTGACGATGTAGGTGTCGTTATTCCTAGAAGAGACGACTGGAACCGTAGTAACTGGCTTTCTACACAGACGTATCCAAGATGGAAGAAGGTAAGTGGCTGTCGTCTACTGTGAAAGGCTAGGCCTTGAGTTTTCCTAGATGTTGGGTAGCAACTTTAGTGTTTTCCAAGCTGAAATTTTCACGATATGGAAGGCAGCGGAATCGATAAAAAGTCTGGATTCAGAGATCGTTGAATCGGTGACTATCTTTGTGGTGAATCAGGCGGCACTTAAAGCCATCAATTCTGAGGTCGAGTGTAGAGCAGTTTTGGAAATACCAATATACTGGGGACATCTTTATCCAAAACTGATATATTTTAACGGCTGATATATTTTAACGGCTGATATATTTTAACGGCTTATATATTTTAACGCTTTATACATTATTTATCAATTTAATATGTTCAATCTTTTGCTACAATACTTTGAACAAAACACCAGTATTTGATATTTTTAACGAGTCTATCAAACTTTAAGGCATTAAGTTATATAAAACTATTCCCAGAAATATGAATTTAATAATTACATCCAGTTTATATGTCCCAGTAACTTCTGCTTATTTTAACCCAATTAATTATTTTTCACTCGTAAATTCCGTTCCACAAAGTAGACATTCAGAATTCTTTATTTTACTGCATTCAACGAGCAAATGAAAAAATGTCGCTGATAAAAAAGGAAGTCAACTAAGCAACGGTTAGCTGGCTGGTCGGTCAGTCCAGCACCGACTAAATGCAGTTTTATGAACTAGAACAGACATCTATGTTCGGGAATCCAGTGTTTTTTTTTTTTTTTTTTTTTGCTTGTCATCTTAAAATCATAAATTGAAATTTATCTCGTCTTTTAGCAACCGCACAACTATTTCATAACTTTGCCCTTAGTATTAGATGTGAGCCAGTATGTTTGTCGTTTTTGTGTATGTGTGTTTGTGCACCTTCAACAAGGTATGCGTCCTTTGCACGTAATAGTCGTAATGCTTTCCTGAGTGGCCAAAATACCGTAGTTGCCGTAGTTGTTTTTGTTGCGACCATAAGTCCATCTTTACTTTACTGTTAATTTCTTTGCAGTTCCATTTCCACATCCATTTTCGTGTTATGTTAACTGCTTCATTTATTACTTCTTCCCCTAGTGCCAGCAGTGCAATGTCCTAGTTTAGGGAATTCCGTTTCCACTTTATATTCGCTGGAGTGTTTTGTTGAAAATCTGTGACTGTGATTTAAACGAACTAACAATTCGGTGCGCTACGTGAATATCTATGGGTTGGATGTCGGTATAGCCAGTCAAATTTAAAACGTTATATATAACCATTGGCCAATAGATAGAGGGATATATTAAAAAATTCTTAGAATTCCCGATATTCTTAGTCTTGACCAGTGTAGAGTTTTACGCAAATTCAGCAATGCTAAATGTTTGCATAGGAATTTTTACTCCGCTATATCGGTTCACATTGGAATAAGGGGCTTATGGTTTGTTCAAATGTTTGTAATATTTCGTTCTCCTAAGATAGAAGACCTCAACGCAATTCATTTCCAATATAACCTCGAATTTGTTATATCCCCCATATAAATGTAATTATCCCCTTAAAATTAATAGTAATTATAAATAAAGTCCTGGCAGCATTTCCCAACAAAGACGCTGTCGATATCTAGAGCGGTGCTGCCTGTTTTAAAACTCTAGCCACATTTTCCTGCAACATTGGTTTAATTCAGGTTTCCAGAGGGTTAACACTTCATCTTCCCTATAACTTCCACATGAGCCAAAAAAGAGAAAAATATTTAATATTCAGTTGAATTAGATTTTATGTAGGATATTTGACAGTCGAAAAGTCCAACTTCTATTTCTCTACTGGTTTTTTAAATAATAACTTTCATTCATGTTTTTTTTTTCTTGTTTTGCCTTTTGCCTCACCTTAGTAGTCGTGGAATAATTCATTTCACTGGTAAAGTGAAAATTGCACGCTGACGTTATATGTCGACCGACAATACGGTTTGTTGGCTACAACTTTTATTTTTAATTCTTGATGT
The DNA here is from genome assembly GCF_032173495.1 of Musca vetustissima. Taxonomy (NCBI): domain Eukaryota; kingdom Metazoa; phylum Arthropoda; class Insecta; order Diptera; family Muscidae; genus Musca; species Musca vetustissima. Next base: position 80,591 of record NW_026879365.1, read on the forward strand.
AGTTTTTATGTTAGGGTAGGGAACTGTATAAAACTATTTATGCACATATTTTTGTTCTTGTTAATTTCGAACATTTGCTACAATTTAATAAAATTGTTAAAAGTTTTGTTTATTGTAAGTGGAACTAGCTGAATTGATAAAACAAAATCTCAGAAAGGGACTTCGATGGAATGACCACATAAGGGAACGAACTGTCTGCGGGAACGAACTGTCTGATGTATGCTATAGACACTACGAAAAATCCAGCAACGAGGGCATTCAAAGCTATATACAGTATTGTTCGAAACCTAAGCAACTTTTGCTTAGTACGTAGTCATGGTCTTATATGATATCGTTAAATTGATTTATATAAAATATATATTATTTACTATTATACTATGTGTCTATAATCTGAAAATAACAAATTTAAATTAAATTTCTTTGGAAAAAAATAAAGAAATGAAAACAAAATTAACCCACAAAGCAGCTGTTCGAAACCTAAGCAACTTTCAATATTTCGTATGATACCCGTTATTTTTTATCACTGCCGCACATCTTTTTGGCATTGATTCTACAAGATTTGTTAGAATTGTTGTTGGTATAGCTTACCACTCTGATTTTAAGGAGTTCATTAGTTCCTGTCTGTTTTTAAAGCGACGTGTTCCAATCCTTCGCTTTAAAATGCTGAAAAGGTTCTCAATGGGATTGAGGTCTGGTGACAAGTTTTGCAAGGAAGTATTATACTCATTTACAGCCTCATATTGGGTATTACAGCGTAGCCAGCTGTTAAAAAGACTTAAAATCGGCCGATATTTTAGGTTCTTAAAATCAAACGTTGTATTTAAGATAGGTCTTACGATTGCAGCAGGCAGACGATGGATTTCGTTACAAGTTCATAAGTTTTACAGTTCATAATAAAATTCCCATAAGCAGTAAACATGTTAACTAGTTTTAATTTCTATCGTCTATTTTCTTAAAAAAATCGAAACTTACAAATTCGCTATGATATAGAGATTATTGAAATTCGTAAAAGTAAAAAATGTTTCGTTTATGATGAGTTCGGATAACTGAAATTATTTTCAGTTCAAAAATCCAATTTTTTCCGTTTCAGTAAAGCGCAGTCGACTGTATAGTGTCGACTGTATAATGTAATAGTTAATAAAATAAGTACTTTTCATAATACAATTTAACAAGATAATAAAAGACCATGATTACTTACTAAGAAAAAGTTGCTTAGGTTTCGAACAATACTGTATATATACAAAAGAAATACATAATATTTCATATGGAAAAAGTGAATACTGTATAATTTTTATACTACAATTCCGAATACCACTATTCCTACATCTAATATCAAGTTTACCACCATTTACTACTCTTTATACGCATAAGCACTAATTTCCTAAATCTCTTTCTTATTTCTATTATACATATTCAAAAGTGATTCAATTACATATGTTAGTAAATACATACAGGTTCCACATTTAGTTCCATTCAAGCACATAACCACATATTTTTAAGACTACCTCCATAAATCAATCTAGTTTCACTAAATTATGTAACAGTTAGTACCAAAACCCTTTGGTATTTATTTTTAACTCTCCGTCAGTGGCCCACATTCTAAACTTCAGAATTCTACCCCTTCTCCGCATCCGTTCACACAAATCAAAATTGTACCATATTTAGTACTTTTCGTACCCATAAGTACGAATTTCCTAAACTACCTCAATGAAGTTTATACCAATAATTTGTAACAGATCCCCAAATTTACTTCTGTCGCACTCTCTTTCAAATTGGAAATATTCTATTGAACGTCCACGAAAAACAGGAATAACACAAAGCTGCGATAATGAGTACTCAGGACTTTACATCGAAAATGAAAGAGGTTTCAATACATATAGAACATTTTACGGACAAACAGATATATTGAAAAAAAAAACAAAGTTATACAGTTAAAATTGAAACACATCACCTTGAGGGTAAGTAAAGCCTCCCGAATACTGTCGTTATACGTAAACTTATACAATGTTTTGAGAGTGCACCCGAAAATGCAACATGCCCGAGTCCCAGAAGTCTATTGTTGAAGAAGCGAAAAGTGCTGTATTGTTTTCGGTTTTAGCGGACGAAACTATATATGTCGGACTGGGCCGACTATATGATACCCTTCACCACTTGGGTATATTGTACATACACTCCCGACACATGAATAGGACAACGCAAATATTATTTAAGAGACTGCTGGTTTTTACAAAAGAAAGGTACAATTGTATGTTATTTGTTATTGTTTTTTCTTATTGATTATCGCTCATTATTTGAGTGTAATTTAATGTGCTGAAAATGTACCGTTATGAGATTTTTTCTATTTTGTTTTGGTACTGTGGTTAAAGTACAGTATTTTTTCGCGACACTTGAATAAGACACAGCTTTAAATTCCAGTTTTTTCGTGCAAGTTAAAATGTGAAGGTCAATAATTTTAATTTTCACCGTAATTAAAGTAATTTAAATTACAATTCGTGAAAAATGGGACGAGGAAAATCATTGACTGTTGAAGAAAAACTTAAAATTAAAATTTACAAAGAATCTGATTTATCTATTAATCAAATCGCAAAAAAAATTGGCAGAAGCCGGAATGTAGTATCCAATTTTTTAAAAAATGAATCAAGTTACGGAAAAAATATGAAAGGTCGAACAAAAAGTGTACTTTCAGCAGCAGATAAACGTGCTATACTTAGAAAAGCTTCAAACTCTCACGACTCCGCAGCACAAACTTTAGCTAAAACAGGTGTAGTAGCGAGCGTAAGAACTGTTCAGCGTGTTATTTCTAAAGCTGACCACTTAAAGAGATTAAAACTTAAGAAGAAACCACCGCTTAACGACACGCGTAAAAAGGCACGCCTCGAATTTTGTCGTTCGCATTGGACGGGTAAAACAAATTGGCACCGTGTCGTCTTCTCTGATGAAAAAAATTTAATTTCGAGGGGCCAGATGGTTTTAATTATTATTTCCACGATATTCGAAAAGAAAATCATTATTTGGATCGCTTGCATAGCAGAGTGGGCGGTGTAATGGTATGGGGGGCCATATCATACTATGGCACTATCGATTTGCAATTCCTAACCACCACAATGAATGCAAATTGCTACAAAAATGTTCTTCAGGAAGCATTTCCTCAATTCAAAAATTTTTTTGGAGACCTAGAATGGATATTCCAGCACGACAATGCACCGATTCATACAGCTGGAGTCGTAAAGTCTTGGATTCGAAGCCAAAATGTCAAGCTTCTTAACTGGCCACCTTACTCCCCAGACCTTAATGTAATTGAAAATGTGTGGGGCTGGCTAGTTAGAAAAGTTTACGCTTCTGGTAAGCAGTACAACAACAGAGATGACCTTATCTATGCAATAAAAGAGGCCTGGTCCACAATTTCCCTCGACTACATTAAATCGTTGTACGATTCCATTCCAGACAGAATGTACGAAGTAGTTCTTAACAAAGGAGGACCTACTCATTATTAATATTGCAAAAATGTGTTCAAATCTCAATAATTTAACGTTAAAAATAAACCAAAATAAAAACTATTTTCAAACTATACATTTTATGAGTTTTTTTAAAGGGTGTCCTATTCTACTGACGCAATTATAAAGCCAAATTTGCTGTAGTTTTACATTCATTGGCATTATTTTAAAAAACCATTATCCATATCATATCGAAAAATATTTTTCTCGTTAAGAACTACCTGTGGTTGAAAAAATGCAAAAACTTAAATTTTTTTTCGCTATATATGTTTATAACTTGTAATTTAATATGAATTACATTGGTGTCCTATTCATGTGTCGCGGAGTGTATGTATCCTTACATTTGTATGTCAAAGTTCCTTCGAAGGAACATACTCATGTCTTTCTGCCACCTATGATAAATTTAATTTCATTCGGGCAGATTTAAAGTCGTCTGTGTACCATGCGACAAATTTATGGAAAACGATTTAAAGCAAACTTGATAAAAGCAGTTCGGTACGCCGCACAGTTAAAAATTTAATCTCAATCAGACACCCGTTCGAAGTACATATAGAAGCTATGGCTGCATCTGCACCAATTTCAATAAAACCCAATAACGTCATTCAAGTCTAAATTTGATACGTTGTGCAAAATTTCGCGATAATCGAACAAACATTAGGAGTTTGGTGCACCATTTACCTTAAATCGGACGAAAATATATATGGGCGCTATTTCTAAATCTGAATCGATTTTGTCCAAGGATTTTTCGTCCAGGGACTTTGGTGCTCAATTTACATAAAATCGGACGAAAATATATATGGGCGCTATATCTAAATCTGAACCGATTTTGTCCAATTTCAATAGGGTTCGTCCTTGGGCCAAATAAGTGACCATTTACCTTAAATCGGACGCAAATATATATGGGAGCTGTATCTAAATCTGAACCGATTTTCACGAAACTTAGCACACACTAAACTATGCCAAAATTCGTGCAAATTGAGTGAGCTTCAGGCCAAACTATATATGGGAGCTATATCTAAATCGTAACCGATTTCCACGAAACTTAGCACACATCATTCTAGACATAATTCAGTACCTTATGCCAAAATTCGTGCAAATCTCATGATTTTTAGGGACTTTGGTGAACCATTTACCTAAAATCGGGTGAAACAATATATCGGAGCTGTATCTAAATCTGAAACGATTTTCACGAAACTTAGCACACGCCATTTTACACATAATACAGTACGCTTCTTGCAAATTGAATGATTTTCAAAGACTTTGGTGCACCATTTAAATAAAATCGGGCGAAACTATATATGGGAGCTACATCTAAATCAGAACCGATTTCCACGAAACTTAGCACACATCTTTCTAGATTTAATTCAGTAAGCAGGGACTTTGGTCCACCATTTACTTAAAATCGGACAAAACTATATATGGGAGGTATATCTAAATCTGAACCGATTTTGACGAAACTTAACACACATCATTCTAGACTTAATTCAGTACGCTATACCAACATTCGTGCAAATCAAAAGATTTGCAGGGACTTTGATGGAACATTTACCTAAAATCGGGCGAAACTATATATGGCAGCTCTATCTAAATCTGAACCGATTTGCACGAAACTTATCACACGTCATTCTACACTTAATTCAGTACGCTATGCCAAAATTCGTGCAAATCTAATGATTTTCAGGGACTTTGGTGCACCATTTACCTAAAATCGGGCGAAACTATATATGGGAGCTATATCTAAATCTGAACCGATTTTCTTCAATTTCAAAAGGGTTAGTCCGTGGGCCAAACCAATGGGCTGTGCCAAATTTCATCCAATCCGGATCATAAATGCGACCTGTTTTTTGCTCACAAAAATGCATGGACGGTCGGACGAACAGACGGACGGACATGCATAAATCGACTCAGAATGTGATTCTATGCATATTCTCAAAAGGAACCATGGGTCTATATTGATTCCTTTTGCCTGTTACAAACATATACACAAAGACATAATACCCTGTACCACAGTGTGGTGAAGGGTATAAAGACAAAGAATGTTCCCTTTGCTATGTGGAACAAGAAGGTTTAACAAGAAAGACATTTTCCACCGTCATAATACAGTAATCAGTTTGGGTTTGGATTCAACATTTTTGAGAGCTCAAGGATATGACGGCGCGTCTAACATGTCTGGCAAATATGGAGTGCAGACTATTATTAAATCAAAATTCATTTCTCATTTCAAAATTCATTGTTCTTTTCACATTTTAAAATTAAGTTTATAAGCAGCTTCGAAGGTTCGAGAAATTCGAAGTATATGTTTTCTTCTTTACAAAATCCAAAAAGGTCTGCTACTTTATGTAGAATATTTCGAGAAGCAAATAAATCTTTCAAATGAGCAGCATAATTGCGTACAAATATTAATATTTAACGAATCTATAGAAGAGATTGCAAAATCGTTGGTACGCAAAAATAGAGGTCAAATGTAATGAGTTTGTACTCCGAGTATTTTAATAGAACTATATTATTCATCCCAAGTATGGACGAACTAATTGTAAATATGACATGACTATGTGTGGAAAATGGAAAAAATAGATAAAACATTATCGAGAATTATAAATTTTTAATGTAAAGATTTTAAAGAAAACATAAAATTTTATGAAAAGTAATCGAGAGACCCATGGTTCTTTTTGAGAATATGCATTGAATCCGTCCGTCTGTCCGACCATGTATTTTTCTGAATAAAGCACAGGTTGCATTTATTTGGATGAAATTTGTTACAGCTCATTTATTTGGCCCAAGGACGAACTCTATTAAAACTGGAGAAAATCGGTTGATATGTAGATATAGCTCCCATATATATAATTTCGTCCGATTTTATGTAAATGATGCACCAAACTCTTCATATTTGTCCGATTGAGACAAAATCAGGTCGAATGCGACGTTTTGATGGAATCGGTGCAGATGTAGATATAGCTCCCATATATAGTTTCGTCCGATTTTATGTGAATGATGCACCAAACTCCCAATATTTGTCCGATTGGGGCAAAATTTTGCACAGAGTACTCAATTAGGTCTAGACTGATGTCGTCGAAGTTTTGTCACAATCGGTTCAGATTTAGATATAGCTCCCATATATAGTTTCGTCCGATTTCGTGTGAATAATACACCGTACTCCCAATATTTTTCAAATTGAGCAAAATTTTGCATAGCGAATGCAATTGAGGAAAAAATTATGTTTGATAATGTTTGTTAAAATCGGTCAGATTTTGTTATAGGTCATATATATTTTCGTTCGAAATTTAGTGCTAAGAGGTACTAAAAAGTACTAAATATTATATTTGAATGGAATCGGTAGAGATACATATCTGAAACTTTGTATGTAGCTTAAGCTATTAAAACAAGAACGACATGCAAAAATATTTGTTGGAAATTAGTACCAAAATGGTACTAAAACTGTATTACACCGGAACGGTTGGAAGTAGAACTCTGAAATTTAGTATACAGCTTTGTCTATAATAATAAAAGGGCTAAATGTTATATTTGGATAGAACTAGTAGAGATACTTATCTGAAAATTGATATATAGGTTAAGCTATTACAAATAGAATGTTGTGCAAAAATATCTTTTGGAAATTAGTACTAAATTGTTACTAAAACTATATTACAACGCAATGTTTCGATGTAGAACTCTAAATATTGGTATGCAGCATTGTCAACGATAGGCGAAGGGAAATGTGTGAACAAATTTTCGAAATTAGTACTAAAGGTACTAAAAAGTACTAAATATTTTACTACAATAGAACAGGCAGCGATAGATATCTGAAATTTCGTAAGCTATCCCAAACAGAATGATGGGCAAACATATTTATTGGAAAATAGTACTAAAATGTACTAAAAAGGTCTAAATATGATGTTGCAATATAACCGATAGAAATAAAAATGTTAAACTTCGCTTGTAGCTTTAACTATTGCTAACATAAAACTATGCAAAAAACATTTTTTTTTTTTTTTTGAAATTAGTACAAAAGTGGTTATAAAACGTACTAAATAATAAAATACAATAGAACTGGTAGGAATAGAAATCTGAAATTTGGTATGTAGCTTACTCTATTAAAAATAGAAAGTCCACATATAGATTAGGCGAGTTTACTTGCGGCAAGTCTTTGTTTGCTGGAGAGAGAGGCCAGGGAATAGAAATAAAAAAAATTGCTCGTGCCGGCAATTTTTTGTCAATTGAAATACCAATCCAGAACATTGTCACAAAATGTAAAACAATAATTTTGAATTTCCTTGGAGAGAGAGGCAACGTAGGGAATAGAACCCGTTCATACAAAAAAAATTGTTTTTTATTTCAAACTCGTTTTTCACCAAAAATGTAACATATTTTAGTGAATTACGGCAATTTTTTGTCAATTGAAATACCATTCATGTTTTCATTTTTTCTGAAAATGTTGTTGTTTTTAATACATTTTTATATTTTCTCAATTCAAAACATTGTCACAAAATGTAAAAAAATAATTTTGTAGAAAACAAAATTTACATCCTGCTGCATATATAAAAACTATACAATTTTTTACTTTTCATTCAATTTCCTTGTATATTTTCAAACTGTCAAAATTAAGTGGGACAAATTTATTGGTTATTCAGAGAGTGATTCGAAAGAGAACGATAACAATTGTAATTCCTTCCGCAAGAATGAGAGAGCGAACAACGCTCGTCTGTACATGGCATAAAGTAAGTTCGCCTAGTCTAAATCAGGCCAAAGCTATGCATAATTTTTTTGGAAATTAGTACAAAAAATGTACTAAATACTGTAGTATAATGGAACCGGAAGAAATAGAAATCTGAAACACAGTAATATATTTCTGAAATTATTACTAAAATGGTACAAAATATTAAATTATAATGGAAAAGTTAAAGATTGAAATCTGAAATTTAGTATTAAGCTTAACTATTACAAATGGTGCGATATGAATATTGTACTAAATATTGTTCCACAGTAAATGGTAAAAAATATGAATGTAAATTAAGAGTACAAAAATTCTCAACTTGTAGTACAATAAGAGGCTTGGTTATTTGGAAATTCGTACTAAATTGCACCAAAAATACAAAATATTGCACTGTGGGAGAAGAAGTAAAATTCTGAAAGTCGGTATGTATGTACAAATGGTATACGCGAAAAATTAAGTAACTTGTACTCACGATACTAACAAGTACTAAATACTGTGTACAGTAGAACGTATAATGATAGGAACCAGTTACTCAATACTTATCTGGAACTATGTCAATAAACATTAATACATAAATATTTTCCAGAAAAAAAGTCCTAAAATTTACTAAAAAGTGTAACACATTGTATACGGAGGTACGGGTGGATATAGCATTTGGTACAAGGCCTTTTCAATGAAAAACAATGATTTTCGCAATTTTGTTTGACATTTTATTTATATATATATATATATATATATATATATATATATGGGCAATATTGCCAATTTTTTAACATAGCTGAAGCGGAGGTACACCCCTTTATAACTCGAGAATTACTTATGTATATGAAAAAAAGTGAATAGTTTTGGGTTAATTGATCTGTCGGTGCAAACTGTTCATGATATTGATCTCCAAACTTTATTTTGGTGGAAGCTGTGTCTACTTTAAGGGAACCCCACCCATTCTCTATTTTAATTTTTCAAGATTTTCAATGGGCTGGCAAATCAATACCAATGCTTGTTAAGGTTTGTAACTTTGCACATACACATTTGAAGATTTAAAAAAGAAGAAAAATAATTTACAAAAAATTTTTGTTATTGCTTTGTTGTTGTTTTTTGTAATTAAAGAAAAGTCCTTATTTTTGATGGCGGGCATGATAACTCCTCACTGGATCATCGGAATCCGAAAATTCCAACGGTGTTAGAATGAGTACATGTCTGGCTCTCGTATGAACTAGGATTATTGACTTCGCCCTAAAATTAACAAAATGGCGGACCTTTGAAAAAATATTTTTGAAAAATCGCCGAATTTTGACCAAAAACCAAGTTAAAAAATATGGAAGATCTTAACCGATTGGCTTTATCCTAGTTCATACGATAGCTGTACACTCACAGAGAAACGTGTAAAAATTCTGAATCGATTGGGTTATTAGTTTTTGAGTTATCGTGCCCGCCATTCGCAAAAGAGAAAAACGCGTTTAAAGTTTGTCATTTGATGCTGACACAATAAATCCGCTATATCTTCAAGAGTTCTTAAGATTTTCACTTGAAATTTTGTAGAGACATTCTTGAATTAGTGTAGAATCGAATTAAATCAAAAAAAATTTGATCCCGAGAATGGAGGGGTCCCCTTAATGTAAAAAAATGTGTAAAAACAGGTTGAGGCGAACCAGTTTTTTCTGTTCTCTATCGATTTGTGACTAAGCCACTCATTTCACGGTCTTCGTGTCAAAGTAAAACTACAAGCCAACAAAATGGGGAATACGCCCCTTATGTATCATTTTTCAAAAATTTAACTGCATCTGCCTTTAAATGATGCTGACATTTTGAAGCTCGATTTTGAGTGTTTTTTTAATTTTACTTCTAGCTTTAATACGCATACAGGAATTTCTAAAAATCGATTATAAGATTATTGTAGTCGCGAATCTGCGTAATTTGATATGTATTTTGTGTATGTAGTATGCACAGCTTCAGAGTAATACTCATCCGAAGGTGCGAATTTTGTGCGATCAAATTTCCAAAAAACCTATTTTTCCGACCAAATTTTTAGATCTGTCAACTTAATGATATGGGTACCCGCGATCAATAAGGTTTTTTACGTTTCGGATGATATAAAATCTTCTTCGTAAAAATCCGTCTACTAGAACGGCGGGAACTGGCCTTCCAAAAACACGAAATTTGGCAAAAAATGTTTTTGAAAATATCGCGGATTTATTTGCGTTTTCTGTGTATCATTTCCGCTTCAATAAATGATCTCATACGGATTTTGATCTTTTTCGAAAAGAGAACTTTAAAAACTTCAGCCGAAAGAGAGATGTACGCAATTTATCTCAAAAATAGATTGTGCCGGCACATCCATGGTTCTTAATGGACCACATTGAAATGATATAGATCGATGTATTTTTTTAGGGTGCACACCGAAATCGGATGCGCGTTAATGGCATATGGAGTTTTCGGAAATTATTCGCGTTTTATGATTTTTGGGTACTTCAATGTAACGTGTCAATGAAACGCAAAATATATATGTGGATAAACACAGTACTTTCGAAACCGCATGCGTCAAATGATTTTGAAATTTCGCAAAAAAATATACATGGATGAAATGGTATAAGTATTTTTTTAAACTTCAGTACTTCCTGCAAAATATATATGGATTGGAAGATAAAAACTGGAAACCGCATGCGCATCAAATGATTTTGATAATTACACGATTTAGACGCAATTTAAAGTGTTTATTTCATAATATTATTTTATTTTAAGATTTATTCCTATTTATAGAACCCCAAGATTTATCGGAAAGGTCTTGCTGCAATCCACTTATACACCAAATGTGATTATTTTTAAATATTTAAATTTTTCGGCAAAATTCGGGTAAAATAGCAGAATAACCCCAACATTTTTTTTCTGAAATTTCTTGTATAAAATTAAAAAAATAAATATGATGACATTTTTTTCGAACCAAAAACAAATATTTTTCCTTAATATCTTGATTTGTTGTCGCTCTGATTTACAAACCGCTACACGGACTTGTGTGATTTCATTCATCTCTTGATTTGATTCATCATGGTGTTTAGATTATGTAGATATTTTTATATAAATTTTTAGGTGTGTGTATGTCATTAATATAATGAATATATTGACGTAATCTCCTATATTTTTATAATTTTTCTCATATTTCGTGAAGATGTGCAACTTTATCGCGATTATTATAATATATTCATATTCTTACTTTACGGAGGAAGATATATATCAACGTTTTTGGTCAATATAATAAACGGCGTAATATTAAGATTTTTTTCTTATGCCCAAAATTAAAACCTCGATAACTTTTGCGCGCATCAACCAAAAATTTGATCGCGAACGGTTTCGAAGTCAGAACATTTTTCTCTATATGTGTACCAAAAATCATTGATGTGTCACAAAAACAAAAAAGCTGATTTTTTGAAAATGGAATATTAAAAAATTGGCAATATTGCCCATATACATATGTATATATTCTTGACAGAGTTTTAAATTTTTGCTCATACTCTTAGGATGTTTGGAATTCGTAATACGTGTTCTTGGAGGGTTGGAACACATTTTTTATGTCCTTGCCAAATCTTTAAATCTAAGAGTCTGTAATTTCTTATTTCATTTTCTCAGCGGAGATTTCTCCGATCCTTAAATGTTTTTTCTTAAATTAATGTTCTTATTTTCACATAGAGCCCACACAAAGCAAATGTATTTGCTTAACTTAATTTGTGTTAAGTGATTTTCAATCAATTTCTGCGCCGATTTATGCATGTCCGCCTTTCCATCTATATATGTAGCAAATTACTGGTGGATCCAAAAACAGGCCCTATTAAAATGCGCATATAGCACTCATACAACCATACCCCAGATTTTCAGAATTGTAAAGCTTTTGGGCACGTTTTTCAACAGAATTGGCTATAATTTAATATTGTGGTTTCTCGTGAAGTACTAGTCCCGTTTCTCTATCGACCGTGGAATACCGGACATATTAAATTATAAATTCCGTACTCAAAGTAGCAACTTTAGATTCTACTACTACTATCATCCGAAGGAAGCGAGATACAAATTTAGAAGGTCAGATTCGGAAATTTAAGGTTTTGGGATTTAGAAAAAAAAAACACAATAAAAGTTGATGAAATGAAGGATTTATTGCCCTATTTTGTGCAAAATTATCGATTAAAACCACAACGATTTGTCGTAAAAGCAACGTTTTATGTAGAATTTGATACAGCCTAACGCATATGTTATATCAATTTAAATACGCTTATCAGCCAGAGAAATGGGTATTGGCAGCCTTTTTTTCTTCAGAATTATATTAAAAAGCCCAAAAAATAATATAGACTATTGATGGGCCGAATGACCTCTGCAGCCACAAAACTGATTATATAAAAAACTTTAATCAATATAATTGAGATATATCATAAAAATCTGTGCATTATTAAGAACAACTAATAAAAATGCCTGCTTTTTAAACCTTTAACTACTATAACATAAAAACTAACATCTATACATACACATGCGTATATATGGCATAAAAACGATGGCTTTAATTTAGTAACTTTTTTACACCAAAAACCAACAGCGAAGCGTGAAAAAAGTGTTGGCGCTGGTGAAAAAGAAAAACGAACAACCCTTAAATATACATTTCACTGCATTAATCAATGTCATGAACTCTGCGCTTTTTTTTGCTGTCGACCCTTGAAACAATTTTTCTGTTTGGAGATTAAAGGACTTGGTATTATGTTATGTTTTCGCAAAGGTTTGATTGGTGTTTCTAGTCTAATGGCTTTATTTCGGCATGTTTTATGTTTGCCATTCGTACACTCATCGCCATGGCCGACTGTCATTCACCTTGAATGGGATTTTTGGTTGAAATATGTTTGAGAATCACGCAAACACCAACATTTGGCGATTTTTTATTTGTTTCTGTAACAAATCCAATTGACGTTTTTTTTTTCACTCTCTGTTTGCAAAGCAGAAATGTGAAGAAGCCAATTTAACAGTCATTCAAAATTTGTGTAAATATTGACAGTAAAGGTAGCAGCAGATACGCTTGTAATACTGCAAAGCCAAGTTTCGTGTATTCCCTGTTACGGTGATAGTTATGGATGGCTATGATACTTGCCTAAGTTTCCTCCATTGAAATGTCGTGGTAGTACATAGGTGTGAGTGAGTCAGTGAAAATTTATTATCCATTTTCGATTTTTTTTATTTTTCATAATATTGGTGTGTTATAATTATTGACCAGCTTTTTTGTCGTTTTAATAATTTGTGAAAATCGATATTTTAATATTGTATATCCCAGGGCATACACCTGAGACAATGTATTGGTAGGGGAAAATAAATCCATTACTTTTTCGGCAGATGGCTGTACAGATAGATTTCTCGTAAAGTATCGATCAAACAATTTCAGATTTATGCTCGTTGGAAGGGTGACATTTCGAAGTAAAAAAAATATTTTGCTGTTTTTGTTTGGTGCATTCAATTGTGAGTTACAGGGTGTTAAAAATGGAAGTGAACAAAGAGAAAATTCGGTACATTTTACAGTTTTTATTTTACAAAGGCGAAAATGTAATCCAAGCGGCTAAAATTGTGAATGGTGTTTATGGTTCCGATACTGTCGTGTTTCAACAGGACAACGCTAAGCCACACACATGTACAGGGACTCGCCGGAAACTTTCGGAGCTTGGTTGGGAAGGAACCTTGGGTCTATCTCGTTTCCTTTTGCCAGTGTGGTCATGGATATTATAATCAACTTACCTTTTACACTCCATTATTCCCTTGCCCACCAAAAAAGTCTTAATATTTATTGTTCTTAAATTATTTTTATTTATTTATGTTTTTTATAATTTGTATAATAAGTAAATATTTACATAAATTAAATTCAGTTTTAAATACTTAAATTTTAAGGATTAACATAGAGCTGATGATATACAAATCGATACAAACTAAATTTCAGAAATTCATCTACGGCAGTTAGGGGCTGTAATTCCAAAATAAAAATATTTCTATATTATTTTCTTTTCGTTAATAAAATATATATTTCATTTGGAAATGGTGTAGTTCGCTGTAAATGCAATATAATTTCATTTCGTTTTTGTTTATATACATACGCACATATATAACTAAATATATATGTCAAAACGTTTTCGTTAGAGTTTCCTGCTGGCATAAATAAATGAAAAAGAGCAACATTTCAAATCTCTGCGAGCGAGAGAAAGAAAAAAAAACAACAAATAAATTAAATTAAAGTTATTAATTGAATTCATTTCACTTTGCAAAAAAAAACTGAAAATAGAGTTAATAATATCAAACTAAAACAATAAACGTCAACAAAAAGATAAACAAACGACAAAACGACTGTAACTCTCTATAAATAAATAATAAATATGTATGTCTGTTATGTTTTGATAGTTAATAGCCCATTTGTGGAGCAGTAATTGTCGTAGTCCCAGTACCAGCACAACAACACTGACAGTCAAAAGTAAATATCAGACTTGAAAATGATTGTACACCGTCTCGGTGGCATAAAGGGGTTGTCCCCGCAATCGAAGAATCACCGTGCTGTTGAGTAGATTGAAGATGATGGCAAAAATGATGCAGGCCGCATAAATGCCCAACACAATCCACCACAGCAGTTGTTCGTGTAATTTCTGTTCGAAATTCTTAAGGACCAACAGACCAATGGTAAGGCCAGCCAGGGCACCCGTGAGATGGGCTATAAATGAAACGGACGGATAATCGTCCACGAAGCGGGCGTACACAGCAAAACCGACATCACAGGATGCTGGAAGAAAATACAATTTATTATTATTTTTTTGTTTGCCTTTAACTTCAATAAAACATAAAATGTTCGAAAACGAAATCTTACCAAAAAACAGGATCGATGCCAAACGCAAAATTCCATAATGCATTTGATGATAGTTTATCAAAACATTAGCCAAATGTGCGGCTAGCAGGGCATATACTCCACCACTGGCGCCAACTAAATACACATCGGGATCAATGATACTGGTGCCTGTAACAATATAGGTAAAAATGTCAAAGATATTTGGTATTATATGGTAAGTTTTAATTGGAGTTTTAGGAACAACAGAACACCCTTTATGCACCCTTATAAACATTTTAATTTATTTTTATACCCTACAGCTATGTTGTAAGTATACCGATCGTCATATCTCGACTAGCTGAGTCTATCTAGACATGTGTGTCCGTCCGTCCATTATAATTTGTAAACACGTTACAGGCCACAGTTATGGACCAATCTTCACGAAATTTTGCATGTAGGATGGGTTCTGGCCAATGAAGGCCCCTATTGTTTTTGGAAAAGATCGGTTAATATTTAGGGGATGAAATGGACCAAAAACTTTATTTTTGTCGGTTTTTCTGGTTGCTTCCGAGGCCGCAATTATGGCCCATTTTGCATGGAGAAGGGGATCGGGCCAATGAATAAGCATGCATTTTTTGATAAAGATCGGTCAATGTTTAGCAGGTCAAATGGACCCTAACTTTTGTGCGTATATATTTACACCTGAATGACTTAGCCCCAAGAAGGTGATAGTATTTCCAAGAGGAGTGGTTTACCTTTAAATTGATACCAATTATATTGTGGTAGGTACACGGATGCGGGAATTACACTTAAATATTTACAGGTGCTTACGTATTCATATATTATTTAGTAACCTATTGCCACACTGGAGGGTGGAAATATAGCGCTGATCGCTTTGAAATGTTCCATGAGGTTGCAGTTATGGTCAAGGACAACGCCTAAAATGTTAGGTGATGATCAGATAATAATTTTTCGGATGAAGTGGACCGATAACTTAATTATTTGTACTTTTCGAGTCGAAAGCCGAACATCACAACACAAACCACGGTGAAGGTAATCTGGACAAGTAATTAGAGGGACTGTACTGATTATTAGTAACATTTGATGACCTCTAGCTTTGATCTAGCTAGTCAAAAGGGTGCAAATATCGCGAAATATTGCCCAATCTCAGAATATAGAACCACAGAAAGTTAGATTTTCATGGAAGTTGTGTAGGGTATCGTATGGTCGGCCCCGTCCGACTATACTGCTCCGCTCACTGGTTAAAATTCCCATCTATGGATTTTCATCACTCATTGATTACTTATTAATATTAGTAAGTTGTTATTTTGTTTTGGGGCGATGTTTGGGACTTAGAAAAAATATCTATAAAATATACGCTTTTTTTTTGGGAAAAATTTCTATAAAAAGTAACTTTTTTTGGAACTTGGGAAAAATATTACAAAAATTATTACAAAAATCTACTCCTTTTTTGGAACTTGGAAAAAAATATTCGAATAATCCACGCCTTGTTTGGAACTTGGAAAAAATATTAGAATAATCCACGCCTTGTTTGGAACTTGGAAAAAAATCTTTTAAAAAATCCACGCCTACTGTGGGCCTTAAAAAATTAAAAAAAAAATACCCGTAGATTATTTTTAAAGTACTTAAAATAATTATTTAAAAAATCTACGCCTTTTGTAGGCATTCAAAAAATATTTAAAAATCTATGCCTATTGTAGGCCTTAAAAACGTATTTAAAAAATCTTCGCCTATTTTAAGACTTAAAAAACAGTATTTTAAAACTCCACTTCTATTGTAAGCCTTAAAAATATTTTAAAAATTCACCTTTTTGGGTCTTGAAAATCCACGCCTGATAATCTGTGATAATTAAGATTCCTGGCTATACTATAGCCAGTGTTGCCAATTTAGCACTTTTAGTGCTAGATTTAGCACTTTTTAAACTCGTTTAGCACCAAAAAAATCGATCTAGCACCTAGCACTTTTTTTAGCATTTTTAATTTGTTCCAAGTTTTTTTTACAAATTTTAGTATTGCTCCAAAAAATTTTCGTTTTTCGATTTCACATTAGCACATTGAAGTTTCTGTATGTTTCACATGGTGGGTTTGAATTTCCAATGTTTTTTCCAATGAACGGAGCAGTACAGTCGGACGGGGCTATCCATATGATACCCTACGAAACTACCACAAGACTTAAATTTTCTGCGAAACTAATTGCCGTGTCGGTGAAAAATTCTGCGTGGTATCAACCTCCTGGGTTATAATAATACTACAATACCATTACATAAAAAGTAAAAATGATTTTATGTTTGACCCGGCCGAACTTTTTTAACCTCCACCATGAGGATGTCAATCAAAATATCTAAAATTAATGGGTGCTCCTAGGTGAAAATTCATGTTATGATAGAACCCTGAACATACCGAAAAATAGGTGGTAAACAGATATTGAAAATGTCCAAACATCTAATGGTGGGGCTACCGTTTTAAGGGTTTATAATAAAACAGAGATCAATATTGATATTTCTGGTAGTGAGAAATAGTACGGAAATGTGCTATACAATGTGAACCCAAAATACAAAATTACAGTCAATTAAATTAAAAAACGGATCAAAAAATTCCATATTGGCAGGTACCATATAAAGCCGGACATGCGTAAATCGACATAGAATTTTATTCTGTTTAAGAATATATATGTAATACTTAGTGGTGTATCCCGTGAATATTTCGATGTGTTGCAAACGGAATGACAAATTTAATATAGACTCCACCTTATGGTGGAGGGTATAAAAACACTGTGAACAATTTGGGGTATATAAACGAATATAATTTAAATAAATGTAAAGTCAGCTTTACTTCTCTTGACAAGAAAAAATGTAATGGAATGTTTTTTTAATTGTACTGCTAAGGTCTTGGTTCATTTAATTAAAAAAATTTGACAGATCATTATTAAAGCAGCCATGCTTTTTCGTTGAGTAGATTTCCCGTATTTATTGCTTTATCGGTGTTCGCGTTACAAAGGTGGCATCTAAAAAAAAAACACAACTATAGATGTGGCACTTCACCATAACCGGAACTTTATGCAAAATTGCATACATATCATCTAGTGTAATAATGGTAATTCTAAACATTATTAGAGTACGTAGACTCCTGTAAATATTTACGTATAGCTCCCACACCTGGTCTTTGTCGTTCTACAATAAATGTATACGGCATAGAATACAAATTTTGTATTTTTCGGACAAAAGTCTTGGTCAATTTGAATCGCTCAATATACTTATTCATTAGCGTTTCCTTATGTACAATTTTGTGACCTCTAGAGATACCAGAAAAACATATAAACTAATTTTGGTTGACTTCAACAGCCAAATATTGACCGATTTTCCCAAACACAATAAGTGTCTTCACTAGCCAGAACAGGATATGCAAAATATCGTGACAAGTTTTTACTAAAATGTGAGTCCAGGACCAATATTTTGAGACGTTATAAGCTGTTGGAGCACTTATAACATCCCCACAAAATAGCTGCTAATTTTAATTTTAAGAAATAAAGATGTCATTATAAAATATAATCAAATTTCTTTATATTAAGTTTTAGCACTTTTTTCTGGCACTTTTCTAAAATTTTTAGCACTTTCTAGCATATTTTTCAACAAAATCTAGCACTTTTTCTCAATCAAGTTTTGGCAACACTGACTATAGCTGACAATATAGTATACAGCACAATATTCTTCTATTCGTTCTCTGTTACCTCCACGACGTTAAAAGAGACAGAGGTTCAATGATATTTTCTTCGTGAGTTCGAGATCGACTTAACCGTTGCCCACAACGATTGAGTAAAACATCAGTAAAAATAGTTAAGCATTGGCAGAACGATAGCTAATATCATCAGCAACTTTTCTGATAGCGATTCAAAGGAACAATGTTTTCATCGGCTCGGACGACCACGATTTACATCTTCTCGGTCTTCCTTAAATCGGTTGTACCACAATCGAACTTGAATTCTGCTCATATTAGACTCGACAAACGCCCCAATCAACGTTTCAAAGGCCTTTGGCAATTAATTTAAATTTTTAAAAAATATTTTAATATAGTTTCCATGATCTACAACCTCACAATACAAAATGTCTAATATTACCTGCATTCCTAATAGAAGAATTTTGATCAAATAAATGTCCCAACAATAGTCATAGCCATTCAAAACAACTTTATTGTGAATACTTAAATAGAATCTTATGCGTATTACTAATATCCAACCATGAAATATTATCGTAAAGATATCTATTAAATATGTATGTGTGCACTGACTGCTGTACTTACCCAATGAACCAGCCAAAACACCAGAAAAATATATACACGCAATACGACCGGAGCCATGTACCATCTCCAATGGTAGACCGAACACCAGTTGTATCAGCAAATTAAAACCCAGATGGAACCAGCCGGCATGCAGGAACATATACGACATGAAACGCCACAGCTCGTGACGTTTATCCGGACGGTAAATGAATAGGGAATCAATGGGTACAGGACCCACAGGATCTGTCGCATCGCCTGAATTCACGGTGTGATACGTAAATAGGGTTAACTGCAAAGAAACAAAACATAACTAAAAATGACAAATGTAGTTTAATTAAATATTTAGCATAAAAATATAGTCACACACATTCACATATAAATAGCATTTCCTAACGAAACTTGTAGTCGGTTGGCAGTGTCGTTGACTCCTTGGTCTCCACATTTTTTTCTAAAGTGCGGCTGTCACTTGGAAGGAAACTTTGTCGTCACATTAAAAAATAAAAAAAAAAACAGAAGAAAAATTTTGTTGCCAACTTTGTCTTTGCTTAGTTAAAATTGTTTCCTAGTTTCCGTCAACACCTTGTGGCGAGACATTGTGTCGCGTCATAGTTACACAACACAAACAACAACTAAAAGTTAGAGCAACATATACACAACCATATTTACGAGTCATAATTTGTTGGTATAAATATTTGTTAAGCGAAGACGGTCTAATATTAAGTTGGAGAAATTAAACATATACATAAGCCAATAAAACAGCTCGGTTTTTCTTTTATTTAAGAATTTAAAATTTTTTAAGTCCGCAAATTAGTGGCTTGGGGGTATGCAATAAAATTGAGAGGTTGTTCTCCCCATGGATTCAGTACTCGAATGATGCATAGTTAGCGAGAAAAAAGTACATAATATCTAAAAATATCATCTGACCAGTAAGAAAAATACAAAAGTCGGTCCCTACACCACTTTAGATATATACGAAAGGTAATATTATACAATATTATAGTAAGCAATTTCAATACAGTTAAAAACATCAGTCTATACTTAATTCTGAAGTAAGTGAAAAACTTTAAGTGAGTTATTTATACTCATTCGAGTCGAGCTTAATGATCTAAATTTTGCAATGAAAAGGAAAGTCAGGAGAACAACCTACGTACCCACCATAATGCGACGCGTTTCGCCGTTGGTTAGGCGGCTCATCAGGCATATTTGGCTATGTGGCTTTACAAAGGTCGTATGTTGATAATTTGTATTTGCGAATATGCGAATTAAATTCAAATTTCTCAATGTTCGATATTTGTCTTCATTCTAGAAACAGTACTTTTCAAAGCATATTTTTGTTGTAGCGATAGATAATTTATCCACACACGTACAAAAACAAAATTCAAATAAATGAAAAACTTCGTGGCATTTGAAAAGACGTAGAGTGTTTTGTACACCATTTACACTTGCCAGAATAAGTATTCGAGGATTCAGACAAGGTGACAGTTTGTCGTGTAACCTTTTTAACATCTTGCTGGAAAGGGACATACGAGAGGCTAAAGTGAACAGAAACGGCTCTCTGTACACCAAAAAAACACATGTTACTCGCCTACGCCGATGACATCGACATAATGGGTGGAACATTGCGAGCGGTAACAGCCACCTTTGGACAAATTGAGAAGGAATGTGCCAAAGTGGGTCTGGCAGTAAACGGCAAGAACACCAAGCTGATGGTATCAACGCGAAAGACGTCCAGTAGACTCGGACCAACTGTGAAACTTGAGAACTACAGCTTCGAGATAGTCAAAGATTTTATATATAATAAAACTAATGACATTAGTTTTGAAATTAGGAGAAGGATAGCGTTGGCAACAGATACTACTATGTTCTAAGTAAGCCACCTGCCGCCAGCAAAGCACTTACTATAATTTTTTTAGCACTTTTATTTGTCACTTTTTATAAATTTTGATCAGCAAAGTTTTGGCAACACTGCCTACAAGACAATGAATCAAAAAATGTTCAGCCTGATCCTTGTATGTACTATTCCTCGCATCCTGAACGTTTGAGTTGAAGTTTTGTTTGTTGGTTAGTGAATTCTTTTTGATTTTTCTATCTATGATGCAACCAATCTTTGACAGCAACCGATCTTTGACATGTTTTGGTAAATTTTTGAAGATTATTGTCAAGATGTAACACCCAAACATGCGGTATATTTCTTTCAGCGAAGCGTTTTCCAACACATTTGTATAAACAATCCGATATATTACTTCATAATTCTCGTAAATATATCGAACTTCATAAAAAGAAAAACAACCCAATACCATTATTGACCTTTCTCCATGATTCCCAGTACCCTTTCATTACTGTGGCATGAGTCTTTAATTTCTGGCTTTACTCTGAGTCGAATTCCAATTAAGGGAACCCCCCCCCCCCCCCCCCCATTCACGATTTTAATTTTTCAAGATTTTCAATGGGCTGGTAAATGAATACAAATGCTTGTTAAGGTTTGTAACTTTGCACATATATAATTGAAGATTTAAAAGAGAAGAAAAATAATTTAATAATTTACAAAAAAATGTTGTTATTGTTTTGTTGTTGTTTTTTGTAATTAAAGAAAAGTCCTTATTTTTGATGGCGGGCATGATAACTCTTCACTGGAACATCGGAAACCGAAAATTCCAACGGTGTTAGAAAGAGTACATGTATGGCTCTCGTATGAACTAGGATTATTGACTTCGCTCTAAAATTAACAAAATGGTGGACCTTTGAAAAAATATTTTTGGAAAATCGCCGATTTTTTACCAAAAACCAAGTTAAAAAATAAGGAAGATCTTCACCGATTGGCTTTATCCTAGTTCATACGAGAGCTATACACTCCCAGAGAAACGTTGCAAAATTTGGAACCGATTGGATTATTAGTTTTTGAGTTATCGTGCCCGCCATTCGCAAAAAAATGTTTAGAGAAAAACGCGTTTAAAGTTTGAGAAGCCCTTCAGCCGTCACTTGATGCTGACACAATAAATCGGCTATATCTTCAAGAGTTCTTGAGATTTTCACTTGAAATTTTGTAGAGACATTCTTTAATCAGTGTAGATTCGAATTATATCAACAAAAATTTTGACCCCGAGAATGGGGGGTCCCCTTAATATGAGCTTTTGCGAAAGGCTTCACGATTCTTTTCAGAAATTAAAGAACTTTCCGCCAAATTTTTTGTCTGCAGGGTCTTTGGTCCACCTTTTACATTAAATCGGACGAAAATATATATGGAAGTTATATCTACATCTGAACCGATTTTTACGAAACTTCGCACATCATTCTAGACCTAATTCCGTATGCTGTGCCAAATTTCGTGCCAATCGGAAAATATATCGGGACTTTGGTGCAGCATTTACATAAAATCGGACGAAAATATATATGGGAGCTATATCTAAATGTGAATCGATTTTTCCCAATTTCAATAGGGTTCGTCCTTGGGCCAAATAAAAGAGCTGTGTTAAATTTCATCCAATTCGGATAATACATACGACCTGCACTTTGTTTACAATTTACAGACCGACATGTATAAATCGACTCAAAAAGTGATTCTATGCATATTCTCAAAAGGAACCATGGGTTTATCGCGATTATTTTTGTCTGTTACAAACATATTGTACCACAGTGTGGTAAAGAGTATAATTATAAATATCAGTCCACTATTCTGGTAGCCCCCATATAACGTTACTCGTTACGGTATTTTGGGGGTTTTAAGCGCGTTTTTTAACCAAATTCGCTGAAATTTGGTACAGTGGGTACCAAATTCCTCCACTAAAAATTATAAATATAGGTCCATTTTTTGGGTAGCCCCTATATAAGGATACCCCAATTTTCGGTATTTCGGGGTTCTTGAGCACTTTTTTCAACCGAATTAGCTGTAAATTGGTATTTTGTAGTCACATATGGTAACAAATCTCCATACCAAAAATTATTAAAATTATACTAAAATTGTTACCTGATTTGTTCCGTGTGATGGGGTTGTTCCCGTATAGGCGTATTCTACCAGAGTATGGGGATTAGTCGATACTCGAAATTGTCAGTTTATACAAAGTATGAAATTCTAAGACGACTTAACCATCTTTTGTAATCATTTCGCCTTCTAAGGGTATCGTGATAAAAACTCTAACCTGACGTTAATGAAATATATCGGCCAACATTTAGGCATATCCGCCATATAATGATACCCCCTGAAGGAAGGAATTGAGATGCAAAACTAAAATATTGGGTTCAAAATTGACATATATCGGTCATTAATTAGGCATAGCCCTCTTATAATGATAACGCCAAACAGTCGCTTATTTTTACACCATTTTATCAATGTTGGCCCCCCTTTAGGTACAGCCTCATATAACTTTGCAATTTAAATTGCAGTAGTTTGAGGATTTCATACTCTACCATGCGATATCAGTATCAGGCCACGTTTTAAGGTTTTCAGATTTTAGAAAAAAAATTCCCATTAAAAATTACTGAAATTTGTAATTGGTGTACATAATGGCTTACATAAATCGGTTTGTAGAATTATCGGTATAAATCCACATTTTGGTATGTTCCCTATATTTTCATTGCAAGTATCTATTGTACTGTAGAGTTGCTTTAGTTTTGTTGAAACTAAATTTGAAACAATTCTCTTATCTAAAAATTATTATTTATTTCATAATGAATATTGCATTAATGCTTTTGTTTTCTTAGATGTGAATAAAGTATCCGATTTGAAACTGAAAAAACCAACACGATATTTTTGAAAAAGTTATACGGCATTTATTAACTCTGCAATTTTAATTGTTTTAGTTTTGGCCACCAGTGTGTATACATAAAAAACATGACCCCGAAAAGCCAAATTCATTTGGAAATGCGCTTGAGTATATTAAAATACCTAAACAGGAACTTGACCATTGTAGGAGGACCACATTGACCAATATTTAAAATTTTCGGCGTAGAAAATGAGGCAGTACCATATCAAATATGTATATAGCACTTTATGGCTTCTCCTAAACATTTACAGGTATTGCAAACGAAATGACAAAATTATTACACTTATGGAGGATATATGAATGTTAAAATTTGTTAGATTAAAATTTTTGGGAAAGAAATGAATCACGCACCCTTTAAACCCCCTAAAAAGTATTTTTTCTTGACAATTGGAAGTTAGTTACGCTATTTAGTAACTTAAGATCAACAATATACTATTCTTCAATTTTCCGATCATTTCTATTTTATTCGAGTAAAAATGTTAACCTGAAAGTTCCGATTGCCTGTTTTGTTGATTTTAAAAGGTTAACACCTAATTTTAAAATTTTGATTTAGGATTTAGGTAGATTTTGCACACTGCTTGCGGTAAACATCAACAACATCATTTACATATTTGTGTAAAAAAACTCTAATAATATTATACCTAATAATATTGAAAAACAAATTCCTTCTCAACCTAACGCATTTATTTAATTACACATTTTTACGATCTGTTTGTTCTACAAAAAATATGTATATTAAAAATAATTAAGAAATAGATTTATGTGTGAAATGTTAGAAAAAAAATAACAGAAACAAATGATATTTGTATAGGCGGTTTCAAACATATAGCCGAGTTGTGTTAGGCCGTCCAGCATATTGTCGTATCCCCTTTGAAATTAAAATTCAAATCTCATCGTTGACATGAAATAAAACACAACAATTATGAAATTATTATAAAACACAATGAATGAATGGGTTGTTGGATCGGCTAATTCCTTTGAACCATCATCGTAACTACAGGTGTGAGCATGAGCATACATGCACAATGTAGTTGCTCTTTTTTGTTTGTTTCATTTGTACCGCATAAACAAATTATTTAATAGCATATTTAATAAACTATTGATGAGCATTAATAAGCCATTTACGAGGCAGTTTTTTGTTTGCATGCGCGTGTGTACGTGTGAGTTTATGTTGTTGTCGTGTGTATTAGAGAGTTTTCCATTGACAAAAAAATGTTTTATTTTATTTGCTAATAAAACAACAGCAGTGGTGCACTGTTCATTAATGTGATTTATGATGATCATAAAAACAAACGACAATATTCAAATAAACAACCAGGGGCCAAAAAGAGTTTTTAACCTTTTTAACGCCTGTTGTTGCCTAGAAGTAGGCAACGCAAAATGATTTAAATAAGGTTTTTGAGACTCAATAATTTCATAAATTGAGTCTCAAAAAATAATTTTGAAATAAATGTATATTCACAGATCCCATCATCATCCCATTTTGTCATTTATACTAAAATATTCTATTTTGAGAGAAATTCTTGAGTTGATGTTGTTTCGTATAAAATAATAAAATATCCATTGTTATTTTAACCGAGATCGCGTATTTTGAGACGCTTCGTCCTCTTCCTGCCTCCAGTAGGCTTGCTTTTATATGCCTAATAAGCTGGGACATCCTCTTCCATTCTCACAACATGACCTAGCCGTCTAATTATGTCGATGTCTGAGAATAGATGGTACAACAGATCGACCTATAGATTTTTCGGAGAAATTTTCTCTCAAACACTCATCTGAGCATGGGTATATGCTTCTAATCCCTACACAAGCACGAGTAGTATCAGCGTCATGTAGAGAGTTAGTTTGGTCTGACCAGAGGTGGTTTTTTTCTAAACTGCATTCTTAGACTATAGTAGCATCTGTTGGCGAACACTATACTTCTCCAAATTTCAAAATTAATGTCATTAGTTTTATTTATGGCTCGAGTCTATCGGACGTCTTGCGCGTTTACGACCAGACCAACTTTGATAGACTCCTTCTCAATTTGTTCAAAGGTGGCTGTTACCGGTCGCAGGGTTCGACCGATTATGTCGTTGTCATCGGCGTAGGCGAGTAAAATGTGTTGTTTAGTGTACAGAGTGTCATTTCTGTTCACCTTTGCCTCTCGTATGACCTTTTCCAGCAGGATACTAAACAGGTCACACGAGAACTATTCATGACCGGTGGTCAGCATCTGACAACCGATCTTGAATAGTTCGGCTGGTATTCCATCGGCACCGGCTGATTTATTATTCTTCAGCCGATTTATTGCTATTTTGACCACATCTTGGCTAGGTGGTATACACTCTATACTGTCATCTCTAATTGGTTCTGATACCAAATTGGTTTTGATACAAATAGCTTTGCAAAATGCTCCTTCCAGATTTTCAACACACTAACTATATCTGTCATCAGGTTTCCATCTTCATCTCTACTGAAGGATGTGCCTGCACCAAAGCCTTCGGTTTGGCGTTTTTCTCGTTGGTAAAATGTCCGGACTTCGTTCCGACTCCTGTGCATCTCGATTTGCTCCCGCTCACGTTTTTCTTGTTCTATTTTCTGAAACTACGTTTCTCTACAGAAGGATGTGCCTGCATCTTCCTTCCATCCTTTTCTCCCGATAACTCTTTCTCTCTCTCTCGCATTACGTGTTGCTACTATCTTTACGACACTCCTGATCGTACCACGGGTTTCTTGGTGGTGATCTGTGGTACCCAAGTGTTGCTTTTGCTGCAGTTTGTAGGGAGTGGGAAATTCTTTGCCACTGTGCTTCTACATTATTATCGGGGCAAGGGAGCTTTCGCCAAGCAGTCGAGTAAGTTGAGCGGAGTAGGCTTCTGCGACCTGTTATGTTTGCAGATTTTCAACGTCGAGATTCCGCACCTTTGCTGCTACATTAAGACGAGTGCGAACCTTGGCTGCTACAAGGTACTGGTCCGAATCGATATTCGCTCCTCCGATCGATCGAACATCTAAAACACTGGATGAATGCCTTCCGTCTATCACAATATGATCGATTTGATTTCTCGTTGTTCGATCGGGAGAAATCCAAGTGGCCTTGTGTATATAGAGATGCTTGAATCTGGTGCTGCTAACCTCATGCCGTTGTCTGATGTTTCTTCATGGCTAAATTTTCCGACGGTGAGTCCAAAAATATATTCCATTCCGATTTTTACATTAAAATTTCCTATCCGAATATTAATGTCAAGGCCAGGGCAGCGGTCATATGCTGTTTCTAGGCGCTCGTAAAATATGTCTTTGGTCTGTTCGTCTTTGTCTTCCGTCGGAGCATGGGCACAAATAAGACTGCTGTAGAAGAACAACGAGGTCTTTTATTCTTCTGTTAACAATAAATCCGTAGCCAAATTTATATCTCGTTTCATGGCAGCTATAATACACTACGTAATCGTCTAATTTACTTACGGCTGTCACTTTGGTGCGACAGAAGCAGCTTTTTAGCGTGTAATAGGATTTTGGCAAAAGCGTTACACCTAATTCTTTTTTTACACGATAGAATGGTTCCCGAGAAATTCGTGTAATACAAGATACTGGCCAAGAACAAAAATAATAGATTGGTTCTAGACCTCAAAAAATAAGTTAAAATTAGACTAAATAATATAAAAAATATTGTTGTAGTTATTTTAAGAATTTATTTTCGTTTTAATTTATTTAATAAACTAAATTATAATAAAATAAATTAAAATTAAATTTCATAAAAAATATAATACCAGAAATTCATTGCCAAAAAACTTAAATAGCATAAAGTACAACCATAAGAAAAATTTAAACATTAAACAATTTTATTTATTGTCACTGTCTGATAATAAACGTAAACGTTTGCGAAAGACTACAATATCACTGCCATCACTGGAATGATTTTGTTGATCATTATCATTTCTAGTCGACTGTGTTGGGACATCAGTAGATTTTTGAACGAAATCAGTTATTTTAGATTGAGTTTTATTTCGCGTTAACCCATTATAAACTTCCCTGTAAGATGCCAATAATGATTTCAGTTCACGTTGAAATTTGGCAGCTCGTTCCTCGTCATGATCATGTTGTTCAAAATGACTACCTAATTTTGTAGCGAGATCAAGACCTTCTTTAATTAGAGATGCTTTCAAAATTGGACGATCTCTTTCGTAACTGTCACTATGTTCTTTATCATAACGAGTCTCAAGGGTGAGATCTATAATTTCATTTTCAAGCTCAAGCTTTCATCTACCAACAATTCTTCTACATCTGCTAACGATAGGTCATCGAATCCATCCCCACCGATTGCATTGGCCATTGTTATTGTATCAGCAAGTTCAGCGTTATTATCAATAACAGGATTTTTGCATTTTACGCATTCTGGCAAAATATTTTTCCAACACGAGTTCAAAGTTGATGGCTTTAATAAATCTAACGCGATCTTGACTTGATTAATGCAGTCCATTATAGAAAAAATTTTCCATTCATCTATGACTGATGATTCCTCATAATTATCAAGTTTTTTCTAAAGCATAATGAAATGAACTTCTTATGTAATACGTTTTAAACGTAGCAATTATCCCCACACACCAGAATTATATAAAATGTTGCCATATCAGAAATTCATGCCATGCAGGGTTGTTATTCTAATTAAGGCAGGGATGTTTGAGCAAAAGCATTCCAGAATTTTCTTCAATAAATAAATAGTTCATGTAAAAAAAGTAATTTTGTTTTTTTTTTTTTTTTTTTTTGTATTGGTGTTATTTCAAATTATGTTGTGTAAAAATAGAAATATTTTTTTCGTATTTACTCGTGTTATTTCAAATTCGTATAAAAACAGAATTAGGTGTATTTTACTCTAAGAGTGCACTAATATTAATAATGTTAGTAAATATTTATGTTATCACATAAGATAACAGTCAAGCTTGGTGTACAGTTATATAGGGGCTACACAAAAACACATAGGGACCCGATATAATAGCAACAAACAATGATAAAATTTTACCAATTTAGCCGAATATGCATCCCTGGACCAAACTTAAATTGCTTTTTGGATATCATATACCGCATTGACATATTTTAAAGGGTTAATGGAATATCAAAAGAACCTACATTAACAAAAGTATGTTATTAAAACAACATGAACATAATTTCAGGGGGAAATTAACACTATTGTGTATCATTTGTAAATAATGTAAAAAAAAAAAAATAAATAAACGCCATTCATTGCTTTTTCGCTAATAATTAATTAGCTTTATATTAGCGTTAAAAACAATAAGGACATATTTTTAAATTTCATAAACTTTTTTCGAAGTGTTTTAATGTATACAAATTAGTACTACATTAATAATAACAGTTGTCTCTTAGATTGATTAAACTCTCCTCAAAATCGGATGAACCTGTAGCAATTATGGACAAATCAGAAAAAAAACTAATGAAAGGACTAGACAACATCAGGCGGGGCGACTATATGATACGCTATATCATTTTGGAAATATGCATGATAATATATAGAGACGCATTATAGTAATGTGCGCAATTTTGTGTCCAAATTTTAAATTAAAAACTCTAGTATTTTTATTTGTCTGCCGAATTAGCTGTAATGCTGGTATAAAAATTTCATGGGCAAACATATTTTTGTATTTCGATTCACACCCGTCTGCTACCGATTTTGATAACATTTTAACTATCTGAACGTCTGAGTATTTTCACCATATATTTGTTTTAAGTAGATGTAAAGATTGATTTACTTACCTCAATAATTGTTATGCACACAATGAACCATGGCGGCGGACAGCAGGAATAACGATCGGCATAATATTTTCGATCGCGCTCTTCGGGCAGAACTTCCATGGCAATGACGTGAACCATTCTCTTGAAAAACGGCGGCTCTTCTAGTACCAACTGAAAATCATTCTCCGAACAGACTTCACGATCTCGATGATGTACGGCACACTTAAAACTACGTGTCCGTTTACCACTCATCTGCAAAAGGATGTAAAATAAATGGCATTAACAAATATTTAATTTCCAAAAAGAAAAGAACTCTACAATTGAACCGAAAATAAGTATTTAATATGGATGGTTGAAATTTTCAAAACATTTTTAAATATATAATGAATCCATTGTGAATAATTTGGTCACCAATTTTGTCACGCTATAACTCAAAAACAACCAGAATTTTTATCTGTGGTTTTCTGTCCCGGTTTTGCAAAAAGTATAACCCAGTAACCCATTCTGATAACACACTTGCGAAAATTTTGGTGGTATCACGACTGTGACAATGGGTATGATGCAAGCATAATTTATGATTGAATATTTTGATAATTTAATTGATATATCTTTATCTCTTATAATTACGATAATTTAAATATACTGAAAGTATACATTTTGGATTTTTATATGGTGTCAAATCTCACAACCAGAAATTATCAGTGTCTGTTCCCGTTTTGGTGTAGCCCAGTAACCCAATTACGTGCTTCGTGGTATCACGACTGTGATAATAGGTATGATGCAAGCATAATTTATGATTGAATATTGTGATAATTTAATTTAATTTGTGGAGAAGGTATCACAAGAGCGCGCCAATAATCCCCACCTGCGAATATTATATAAGTGCAATCGATTGCATTATCTATTTGAGGACATACTCATTTAGATTAAAAAGGCTTAATTTCAAGTTTTTACTCGTTGTAATAATTTTTGTAAAAATGTTTCGACGTGAACAGTTTGGTTCAATTTGGATTCTTAAGACCAATTATGGGAAATGCATCAAATTTATGATTTGAAACTTGTTTTTATTGAAAAAGTCAGAACGTTTCCTATTCTTGACATATACCTATCAATATTATATTACTCATGTAAAAAGTACAGTAACATTTCATTTTATTTACTTTTTTCTCAGTAGAAATGTGGGCTGCAGACACGGGCAGACTCTATAGCAGGACTCATTTTGGTTTGAAAATCGTGCGCAAAAACCTATAATCTGGCGAAAATGTGACGTCACCTATTCGTCTATGTCGAAAAATATTTAGAATTTTCTGATTATCAACCTTCAAAAATCCGGGATGCCAAATTACATTTGGGAAAAATCCGAAATGCCAAATTCCATTTTGGGAAAAATCCGAAATGTCAAATTCCATTTTGAAACTGCGCGTAAAACCTTAAAAACACCGACAATATAGTTGATATTAACCATCCTCCAAGACCCGGAAAGACAAACAGACACAGACTTTTCGGTCAGAAAATATTTTATTAGAGCTCTAATGACCACCACAATAGTTCTGCAGAGAGAAAGTTATTATTTTTTCATTACTTCCTAAATTTCCCAGGAAAATAGGTTGAACAACTTGCAAACATAAATATTCCCACATACATCATTGTGTCATAACACTCACCAGACTAAAACGGGCCAATTAGGAATGTTTAGGTTAAGCAAATCAACAACAACAAATAAAGAAAAAGTACGAAAAATGCCAACACGCAACAAATTCCAAGTCATGGTTTTCTAACCCTTCTAAAAATATAAATTATTTTTCATTGTCCCTAGGAATGTTCGCATGATGACTGGGGATGCAGAGGAAATGTTTGTATGTATATAACTGCCGACTTTCGTCCACAGAACAACAACAAATAACGCATCTCGAAATCATGCAATTGTTCTGGCCATAAGTGCATAAATACATAAACAATTTTCCGCATATGTAAACATGGGACGGTGGGTCATCAAATTTAAAATGAAAAATAAAATTGGTCATTTGAGGGGAATATGAAAAAGGCATTATATCCGGCGGAACACACATTTGTGTATGGTCATTCATGAGGAATGCAAAAAATAGATGTTTTATGCTTTACTCAAATCCATGTCAAATTTCAAAATTTCTTTCTCCAAAAAGTGTAGAATTTGTTACCAGTTCTAGTAAGGAATAGCCAGATATATGTAAAAATAATATATATTCTTGAAAATGTCTGATTATGGTTGTAATGTTCAAGTAAATTACGTTTACTATATTCATTACATTTTATACATATATATGACGTTTTCAACGTTTACACCTTTTTGACAGTCGAAAACCTAAAAATTCGTCACATAGGCCATCCCTGAGTAGAAAAATTTTGAAGCATTTGCAAGATTTTTTACCCACAGAAAGCACAAAATGTTTAATTACATAAAAATCGGTCATAAAAACAAAAAATGTATTATGCAGGGCTTATTCCCTGCTCTAACATATTTCATTGATATTTCAAAACTATTTGGCGGGGATTTTTTCTAATGGGAACAGTCGTCAGTGTGCGACCTTAAAAAAAGGTTTTAATAGACTGACTCAGTGCCGTTTTCTTAGCCACATTATTTGTTTCCTCAGCCGACCAACCTCTTCTTAATGGACAATGTTGTACGAATTAAAAATGGGATATATTGGTCCATATAATGGTACGCTCAAATGATCATTATACCCTCAGTCTTATGACTAATGGGTGTATTTGCACTTTGCTACTAGTTTGTTGCGGAACGGAATGTTCAATATATACAGACTTTGTACAACGTATTACTTTTTCTTTGTATTATTTCCGAAGTTCGGACCCATCGGTCCGCTTCTTATGGTACTTTCCCCACAAAGGGAACACATTTTTAAATCAGTGAGGGGAGCAGTATAGTCGGGCGGGGCCGACCATACGATAACCTACACAACTACCACGGAAATCGAACTTTCTGTGGATGTTTATTCCGAGGCAATATTTCGTATTATTTGCACCATCTTGCCCGATTAGAGGTAAACAGCACCTCTTCCTTACACTGACATATCTTCCGAATATAACGAGTATTCAGTACAGCTATTGTCCAGATTCCTTTCACCGTGTGTTGTGTTGTGATGTTCGGCTTTCATTTGTCTCGAAAATAACACATCGACTCGAAAATAACACAAAAAATTAAGTCTTCGGTCCACTTCATTCCAAAATTGTTATCTGATCATCACTGAAAATTATAGACGTTGTCCTTGACCATAACTAGAACCTCATGGAACATTTCAAAGCGACCAGCGCTATAATGGGTTACTAAATAATATACGAATACGGAGATAACTTTAAATATTTAATGGACAGGCGGACGGACGGACACACATGTCTAGATCGACTCAGCTAGTCGAGATATGACGATCGGTATACTTAAAGGTGGGTCTAGGACCAATATTTCGCGGCGTTACAAACTTTTGGGTCTGCACAAAGCTATAATACCCTGACAACATAGTTGTGTAGGGTATGAACACGTACATTTCATATGATGCCAACAGAATATCCAATCTCATTGAAACTTTTCTTTTCGGTCTACTCCTTCTGGTACCTCCCCCATAGTGTCAATTTGTATATCCAAAGCAATCGAAGTCAATCTGTGTCACGCTGTGTTGGCTGTAATTTCGTACCTTGAAGTACTATTGGGTAGCAAATATCTCTGCCAATAATATATAGCGGTCTATTTTTAAGATAACCCCCAAATTCAGTATTCGGGGTCATATAGACCCCGATTGATTTTAGTTATTAGTTAAGGTCCGTCCTAGTTTATAAAAAGCTCGTTATATTCTGAACTAGGTTGGTTCAAAAATCACAATCAAATCGGATTTTTCTCTCCCCTCATATCAAGTGTCATTATTCGAAATGTTGATCCTTTGCTGGGGAGGTACCAGCATGAGTGGAACCATGAGGACTCTATCTTCGATCTTGATATCACGATATCCAACGTTTCACAAATATTACGATGTGCAAACTTTGGACCTAATATTAAATTTTAAAAGTTACTGCATTCGTTACATGAGTCAGGAAATTTCCAAATTATCTGAAATGAATTTGGTCTAAAAACAATTGAACTCTCCAGTATTTTACCTCCCTCGCCATGAGGTGGGCATTCAAAATACAACAAACCGATCGGAACCATTATGTGGTATTTCGGTTAAAAAGTGCAGCCAAAATTTCAAAAACAAGTAAGTTACAACCAATTTGGTTGAATGGGGTGTCCAAAGTCCCCAAAATAACGAAATTTTGCAAAAAAAGTGGACCTATATTGATTATTTTTCGAAGGAAGATTTTGGGTTACCGTTATCTGGGGCTGTGCCCAATATATAAATAATATATCGCATTTTCAATACGAGTGCGTATACATTTTCTATGAGACACTCAAAGTGAATATACCCTCATTATTTTTTAAATTAAATCGAGTTAGAACTCCCTGTGAATGTCTTCTAAAATGAGTTTGTGAATCTTTTACATAAAAGTCCAATAAACATTTGGTCAAAAAGGGGAATTTCATGTTTATAACGACGCACCTGTCATACTGTCATAAACAATATTGTATGTATTTATACCCCGAAACAAGCGAACATGCCACATTTTTTAGCTCTGTTGCGGATTTGTATTTTTTTTTAACCGGCCAGTTGAAGAGGTTAACAATTAAATTGTGTAATTTATGTATGAATGTTTATGCCATGAATTGTTGGGTGTGCGTGTATGTATGTATGTTTGAGTGTGTTAACAATTTAACTTCACCACTTTTAATTGTTGCAATTTTCGCTAGGGTTCTTATTCTTCCCGAACACCACCTTCTTCAGTTGTCCCCAATTTGTATAGGTCCCAAGAAAGAAAATAAAGAGCGAAGAAATGAAGAGGAAAAGTTATGTTTTCGTTGTTTTATAGTTAATTTTTTTTCATCTCTTCTTTGGTACTTTTATTTAACTTTTGGGTTCTCAGTGATGTCATGTCGAAGTGACTGCGTTTTTTCTCGTCTTCTCCCTCTTTAGTTTTTTTTTTCATTTCTGAAACTCTGAAGGCCCTTCATGATTTTATGTTCATTATTAATGTTTATATGTTAACTATTTGTATAACTTAAAGCTGTGCAAATTGCATTTCATTCGGTAGTTATCTTCAACATGCATTTATTTCTAATGGAAAAGCGTTTGCTTTTTTCAGGTTTTCAAGAATGTATTCTTGAGAATTTCTTCTGAGGCCATTAACGTTAGCAAATGAAGAAATGAATGCGGATTTTTATTATTCTTAATAATGGCAATGACTGACAGCATATACAATTGATAATAATTTCCGTGGAAGCACTCAGAATCTATATCAGTAAGTGCAAGGCGAAAGCAGTACATAGAAATGTATTTTGTAGTGGACAAAAATTGGCGCATTAGTTTATATGAAAAATAAAAAAGATATCTATACACTATAACGCTCTTAATAAATAAATACATGTTGTACAATTCGAAGTCTGAATAACCATTTACGCTAACGCAAGATTTTGGGACGTTTTGAGCATCACTGGTCTTGACCTAATTCG
This sequence comes from Musca vetustissima, assembly GCF_032173495.1. NCBI lineage: Eukaryota > Metazoa > Arthropoda > Insecta > Diptera > Muscidae > Musca > Musca vetustissima. The sequence goes on from NW_026879365.1 coordinate 115,985, forward strand.
GCACACTGTGCAACATTTCGTCTAAACCGAAGAAAATTTGAGTAATTGATGCACAATTTGAATGAAATGTAGCCCGTACTTTCTTTACAAAAATACAGGCACAGACAGACGACGTAGCCAGAGGGGGTGTCCGGGGAAATCGGTTTTATCGATTTTAATTTTGTACCATCGTACAGAAAAATAAGCGGTGCCGTTGAAGGAACGAATTTTTTTATACACCAGGAATCCGGAATACCAAATTACAGTCACTTCGGACAAAAGCCTTCAAGGTATCTAAAATGAGTACGTCACACCTTATATGAGGTCTGTGTACAAAGAGCCACTTCAAAAATGCCGAAATTATGGGATCTAAACCCATTAGAACCCCAAATATCACATTACAGCCAATTCGGTAGGAAAGCATGTCGAAAGTCCCCAAAATAACGAATAATGGGGATACAGCTCTATGAATGGGCTAATATTGATCATTATTGGCAGGGATTTCCTACCCAATGAGAATCCAAAAAATAAAATTAGAACCAAATCTGCTTAAAAAGTGGCTGCAACCACCAATACACAGAATACTGGGTGTGCCGCTCTATGGAGTCTACACCGGATGTTATAAAGTTTTGATAGGGATATTTTCTTCCCAATGATTATTGATTATTTAACATAGCAAATATTAGGGGTTACCATATCTGTGGCTCTGTGACTACCCTAAAAAGTGTACCGATATATATTTACGATTACAACCATCCTTGGAGTAGTAGCAATGTATATGCAAAATTTTAAAGCTGTATCTTCAGTATTGATTGTTGAAATAGTGATTTCAACATTATACGATCCTGGGGATTTTGGCGCGCTTTTTTAACCTAATCCGCTGTAATTGGTCGTTTTGTTTGATAGCATGAATCCTACAAAAATTGTCGATATGGGTCCACTCTTCTGTATTTTGGGCTGTTATTTTATATTTTAGATCATCAGTGAGTACAAAATGTCCTTACAAAGAATTATAAATATTGGTCCAAGTTTCCGGTTATCACCCATATGAAGGTATCCCCCATAATTTTTCATGTGGTGTGAAATCTTCCTACCAAAAATTAATAATATGTTATGTCATTGCAGGATATTGGGGGGTGAGACACATTTTTGCGAATTATTATCTATTTAGGTCGTAGTTTTGATGTAGCAATACATACAGGTCCCGCCCCATTTTCTGTATTATAAAAACATTGACCAAATTTTCTCAGAGAGTTGGCATAACGGATTCCTGTGAATAAAAAGCATTAGCTGTGTTCCCAAACCTGCAATATAGTACTATATTGTACTAGTTTTGCAATTTTTGCTACAAAAGCGTTTCCTTACGCCGAAAAGTAGGAAAAATTGAAGTTAAATTTATGAGAGTTAAAACCAAGATGGCGTTCTCTTCTATTTTCTGCAAGACCAATTTGGCCTAGCACGAAATAGTAAATGTAGTAAATTTGAATTTGACATTTGATTGCCAGAGATATACAGTCCGAAATAAAGCATATGAAAGTTAGCGCTTCAACAATAGGGACACACGCACAGACGCACACAAAAAAAAAAACAAATAAGAAATTTAAAAATGGACAAACAGATTTTTTATTCTTTATTGGAGGATAGCTAAGATGAATGGCTGGCAGAAGATTCAGATGAAGATACTATAGAATGAAGACTTGGGTTGGGTTGGTTAATCGTACTAACCAATATGTACATTGGCCCAAAATATCTTGGGCTTAAGTCAAGTTAAGGGGCTCCACTTGGATCGCTTTGACATTTTTTACAGTAAGTAGTCCTCGGTGAAATGATTACAGTTATATATGTTTTATGGGGAGAAATGCATACTTCCCGAGATATGGGCCTTGAAAGTTCGGAGAGTATGTTGTTTTAATCAGCCGTATCATTTTAAAGGTTATGGTTTGTGCTATGTAACAAGATGAAGAATATATCATCATAATGTATATAAAATAAAAAAAAAAGAATTTGGATTGCGTAGCCATGTATGCGTCTGTCCATATGTGAAAGTCGTATTCTTAAGTTCTCTTAAAAAGTACCAGATATAACCTTTTAATGATACCCATATTGCTTTGGTGGCAATAAGAAAAGGGTAGTTTAAAACAAAATATGTTCCGAAATTACAAGGCCAATATCTCGGGAAGTATGCATTTCCCCACATGAAATGTATTTCGCTGTACACAAGGAGGGCTACTTACGGTAATCTTTTCAAAATGATCCGAGTGTTCTTGTTCTAGTTCGCTAAAACATTCCAATCAAAATATCTACAAATTTTAATAGCATTAACATTATGGGAGCGTCCAGCCATGAAAGCATATCCGGGCTTGGAGTCGTCGGAAACTCCACTTCCAAATATTCGATAATGTTTTCCTCTAAATTATACAAATAAAAAAATAAACAATAAATATTAATATTATCAAAATCAGGCAATGGACGCCGTTTAACTTTTTGTTTTTGTGTGCATTAGGTTTCTGTAGTCTTTTTTTGTCCTTAAAAAATGAAATTTTTGATTTTGACGTTTCTTCATGTTTTAACTATTTTTCGTTCCTTTACTTTTTGCGCAAATCTTGTATGTGAGAGTAATTTTTGATAGTTCGCTCTTTTACTAGCTTTACTATCAAAAAGTACGGGAACGAACCTATTATCTCAGAAACTATACATTATAGCTAAAAATTTAAAAAAATACGCCATAATAATTTCCCGTTAAATTTTCAGTATGTTTGAAGTTCTTACTCCCGTTTCGGCAACCTGAGTGTTATCGGCAGTTGGCATGTTCCATGCGAATAGGTTACATCGGGCGGAGGTTTTGGTATAACCTTCAAATTAGATATTATGTCTTAGCTATTTTTTCTAATATTGTTTGTTTTTTGTTAGTTGTTCTCTTTCCAGCTGAGCTTAATGATAGATTTTAGCAGAGAAAATATATCGTATATTAGTTTTTTCTGTGATACACATTTTTGGCATAAGTTCCAAGATATTGAAAAACGATTAGGCATATAACTATCTGATTTGATATTTCCCGTGGAATATCAACATTGTAGGTACTTTAAGGAACAACATGTTCCTATTATTATTATTATCATTATTTTCAAACAAATTAATCTAGGGCATGGATCTTAGGATCCGAATACCCTGAATGGACACGATTCACAATGTCTTCTGATTTTCCATCCTTGCATTAGTCCGTGCATTCTATGGAAAACGTGTACATACAATGATCGGGTGTACATTCAATGATATACTTCTTAATTATTTTTTGTATTGTCCCAAAAAATGTTTCAATGCAATGTCAATTCAATTGAAAAAAATTAAATATTTTGAAAATTTTCAATAAGTGACAAATGTAGGCTTAAAGGAATGATACGCTACCAATGTTCGTCCTAAATATCTCAAAATAACAACTACAACGTGATGCTATATAAATAGCTCGATACTAAATTTAAAATTTAATATATGGAGGCTATATTAAATTTTGATTGATGATATGAAAAAAGATGACAAATTATTCCAATCCATGACAATTCGTAATTTTTTGACCGCCCAATATCTTCCTTTTATTCCCGCACATCTAGACCACGGGGTCTTTTGTTTAGCAGAGCATAGTGTGGTCTAGGTCCCCGTCCCGTTATACAATACCTCCTATAAATCAATTTACAATTTTCTGTCATCCAATAAACCGTTTAAATTAACCAATATCAGTTAGTACGAACAAATTAATCGACATGCTGATACGTTCCTACATACAAACACATTGACTAAACTATTGATGTCTTAATTACAATCAATTTTAAAATGACACCTCATAAAATCTCTTTTCTAATCTGTAAATCTTTCTGATCTATGCAACGCAACTAGCTGTGATCACGCATAGTCAGGCAGACAGACAGCGACTGATTCAGTCCGTTTATTTCCCACAGTTACAAATCAATTAATTGCCTCGCATAAAGCTCTTAATAATTTATGACTGTGGCCACAATCGTAGGCAATACGACATTCATGAAAGTAAATTACGAAATGTGATTGTCAGATTAAAAAAAAAAATCTCTAAAACCAGACTGAGTTCTAACAACCTACGCAGGCGATTTTTAGCAAATATGTACATGGCTACAAATTGCTGGAGCTGTTGACAAATGAATCGCAGCGAATTGTGACATGTAAGCTGGACAGGAAAATAAAAATTATTCTTAATTAAGGCATTTATGAATGAATTCGAAATTTGTGCGACACAAAGCAAACACTGAGGCTGCTAGACAGCCTACTTTGTATTTGGGATAATTACAAAAGAGTACCAGAAAGAGAGACAGCTAGTGCCCGTCCGCCCTAACCTCTATCCAAAGTTACATGTTTTTAAGAAGTGAACGACCAACCGTCCAACCAAGAACAATCTAATGTAAAAATTCAACCATTTGAAGATAAATTTTATTTACTTCCTGCCGACTGGATATTTTCTATGAATAATTAACGCTGATTGTCAACTTTTTCTTTTTCGCATGTCAACTACAGTTACTCTGCCCGATGTTGATGATGTCATGCTAGAGAATTTGATTTTGTTTTTATTTCGTTATACTAATTACACAAAATTAGCTCTTATTAATAAAATATTACATACTTATTTTTATTTAGAAAGCACAAATAAAATTTTTGTTTAGCTTTTTTTGGTTGGAACACAAGTACACTTTAATTGAATAATAAATCGAATGATACCTTGCGTCCTTAACCTTTGGGAAGAGGTTATGTATGCTTGTTTGCGAAACTTTTGATTTTGCTATCCATGGACCTGATTTTTGAATCCCGTAACCAATCTTTGACAGGTTTTGGTGTATGTTTGAAGGTTATTGTCAAACTGAAACACCCAAAAAGCGACACTGTAGTTTTCTTTTATAGTCCACAACTAAAGTTGCACAATTTTTGTGGACTATAAACGAAAGAGGACTGTATCACTGGACTATGACTGAATCCTGATATAATACGCGTTTTTGGACTATGCACAACATATGTACTTTTTTAATCAAATTAATGTTTATTAAAAACAATATATATATATATATATACATATTAGGGCGGCCCAATTTTTATTGAGCCGAAAAATTCGATTAAACCCAGTCCCTAGGATGTTTCTATGGGCAATTCTAAGCATCTTTATATATATATATATATATATATAAGGGCGGCCCAATTTTTATTGAGCCGAAAATTCGATTAAACCCAGTCCCTAGGATGTTTCTATGGACAATTCTAAGCATCTTTGGTGAAGTTCTATCTCGATTTTCGAGTCTCCCACTTTTCAAAAAATGATTTTTTCACTATAACATCATTTTGATTCTAAATTCGTTTTTTGTGTCAATTTTAAGTAAATTTGGTGAAGGAACCATTGGACTATCACGATTTTCGAGTCTCCCACTTTTGAAAAAATTATTTTTTTTCCTATAATATCATTTATAAATTTTACCGAAAAACCTATAATTTTTCTCAGAAAATAGACGAAAAATATTTAAAATATGTATGAAACGACCTCTGGTGTTGGTCATAGGTCACAAATGAATTTATCGACCCCAAAAATCGACAAAAAAACCAGTAAGGAAAGTTCAAAAGTCGGACGGGGCCGACTATATGATACCCTTCCTTGTTTCCATATTATGTTTGTAACAGGCAAAAGGAAACGAGATAGACCCATAGTTCTTTTAGAGAATATGCCTAGAATCAATACAAAAATGTGTATAGTCATCCATTTTTAACCGAAAAAATATACTCTTCGAAAGAAAAAAAGAATAATATAAATCCGTTAGAAATAAAAGAAGTTTTTCACGTTTCAAATTGAAATTCTATGAAACGTTTTTCTCTACATTTACCGTTATAAAACTAATTTTCGAAGTGACCCAGAAAACCCAAAGGTATTTTCGTGGTCCAGGGACTACAACTAGACAGAATTGGTACATTAGAACCCATGAATAATTTTCGTCTCGCACAGTGTAATTTGTTCGCGGGAAAAAGATCAAGATACCTAATTAAATTTATATTCATAGCATTTAAAATCTAAAAACGTTGCTAATCATATAAAATAATTTGTATGTTTATTGCATAGTGTATTTATTCAAATGTGAAGGGAATCAAACACTAAAAGAAATCTATATATATAAAATAGTTGCGTTATAAGTGACTGACTTGAAATTTGGCATGTAGGTCGGGTTTGGTGGGGAGGCGTGTGATAAGGCGGGGTTTTCGGAAATTCGCACTAAAAGGTACTAAAAACTGTATTATGCGGGAACGGTTAGATGTAGAACTCTAAAATTTGGTATGCAGCTTTGCCTACGATAAGCGAAATGGTATGTGTGAAAAAATTTTGGAATTTAGTACTAAGGGGTAGTAAAAAGTACTAAACATTATATTTAAATGAATTCAGTGGAGATACATATCTGAAACTTGGTATGTAGCTTATGCAATTACAAATAGGATGAGGTGCAATAATATTTTTGGAAATTAGTACTAAAATGGTTCTAAAAAGTACTAATACTTTATTACGCGGAAACGGTTAGATGTAGAACTCTGTAATTTGGCATGCAGCTTTGCCTAGGATAAGCGAAGTAATATGTGTGAAAAATATATTGGAATTTAGTACTAAAAGGTGCTAAAAAGTACTAAATATTATATTTGTATGGAATTGGTAAATATATATATATATATAATAGCGGGCCCGGCAAACGTTGTCTTGCCCATTTTAGATTTGTTTGTATACCCTACACTATAAGGTGGAGTGTACAGCTGTTTATTTAATACCTTGGTATTTAATAAAGAGACATTACAGTACTGAATATCTACAATTTGATGTTTATGAGCGAGTATTGTTGCTATTTTTTTGCATTCTAAAGTTTCGGTGGATATACATTTATTAATGTTTGAATTTGTGGAAAAAAAATTAATAAACTTATATGCACATATATTAGTTTGACTTTCGGAATTAATTACATTTTCCCAATATATTTATAAGACTTCCTCATATCGGAAGTCCAATGTTTAGTTAACTTTTTTTACCCTTTACTATTTAAAATAGAGCTTTGAAATTTGCACATGCATTACTACTACTCCAATTGTTCACTTTTTAGGGTATATCCCATATAACGGTACCCCCAATATTTTAAAGAATTGCTTCTAATTTAATATTAGGGATATGTATTGAGCAAAAAAAAACTCACTACATGGTGTGGGGGTTTTGGCCGCGTTTTTAATTTGTTTTATTTGATTTTTTTATTTGGTAGAATGAGTCCTACTAAACACTATCAATATTGGTCAATTATTTGTGGTAGCTTCAATATAATGTTACCCACAATATTCGTTATTTTGGGGAGTTTGGCCCAGTGACTGTAATTTTTTATTTTGGATGATCAAAACCTCTTTACAAACATTATCAATACTGTCCAAGATTCCAGTTAGCCCCCATATAATAGTATCGCCCATTGTTTGGAATTTTCTCATGTGGTGTCAAATCTTCCTACCAAAAAATAATATATATCCATTCCCATTGTAGTAGCTGTAATAAGTCATTCTGGAATATTGCGGAAATTTTGATATAGTTCATGCATAATACCATTTTCGGTATTATAATGACTTTGGCCGAATTTACCTTTAGAGTTTGACATAACGGATTCCTGTGAATGAAAAACTTATTTCCAGAAATTATGCGCTATAGCCACACATATTTCCCGTTTAATTTTCGGTATGTTAAAGTTGTTAACTCGTTTTACAATTTTGAACATTATTTTTCAAAGCACGGACAACTTACTACCACATGATGCTGTATATATTGGTAGTTGACATATTGAGGTATTTGTAATTTTACAGTCACATCTTCAATTTTTATAACACATATTTTTGGAGGTTTTTTTTAATTTTGCTGTTTTTTGATAGTTCTTCTCTTTCCATATGAGATTAGTGCAAAGAAAATATAATTTTAAATTAGTTTTCTCTGTGATACACATTTTTGGTATCGGATAGATTTAAGGTGTTGTGTTTATAAGTTCAAGAACATTGACCAACGATTAGGCATATAACCACCATATGGTACCACCTGATTTGATATTTCCCGTAGTATATATACATTTTAGGTACTTTAAGGAAAAACGTGACCCTATGGAACTATTATTATTATTATTTTCAAGAAAAATAATCTGGGTCTTGTATCTTAGAATCAGAACTCTATTCCTAGAGATGGTATTTACCGGGTAAATACCCAAGGGGTGGGTAAATACCCAGTTGCGGGTATTTATTTGGGCATTTACTATATTGAATCGGTAATACAACATCTTACACCCTATTTCCGGGTTTCTGTTATCAAATCGATTTAGAATGGATAGTTTTACGATACTTTAAAGACGTGGGTAAATACTTGGGTAAATACCCGAGCTTTTACCCAAAAATTGGGTATAAACTCATTAACTACCGAACCACTTGACATAGGCGGCCAAAATTTTGCTCACATGTTTTTAATGTCAAAGCAAATATAGAAATCCAAAAATGGGGTCACTGGGTGATATAGCCCCCCTATAACCGTATCTCCAGATTTAAGATATTTTTTGTCTATTAGACACATTTTCCAACCAAATTGACTGTAACTTGGCACAGAATGTTCTTTTTGGGTACCAAATGTCCATGCAAAAATTTATGTATGTAGGTCAACGTTTATTGGTAGCCCCCATACAAAGGTACCCCTATTTTGAGTATTTACCCAAAAATTGGGTATAAACTCATTAACTGCGGAACCACTTGACATAGGCGGCCAAAATTTTGCATACATGTTTTTAACTTCAAAGCAAACATAGAAATCTAAAAATGGAGTCCCTGGGTCCAAGTTTTGATATAGCCCCCATATAACCGTATCTCCCGATTAGCCCCCATATAACCGTATCTCCCGATTTGTTTGTCTATTAGACACATTTTCCAACCAAATTGGCTGTAACTTGGCACAGAATGTTCTTTTTGGGTACCAAATGTCCGTGCAAAAATGTATGTATGTAGGTCCACGTTTACTGGTAGCCCCCATACAAAGGTACCCCTATTTTGAGTATTTACCCAAAAATTGGGAATAAACCCATTAAATGCCAACCACATGACATATCCGGACAAAATTTTGCATACATGTTTTTAACTTCAAAGCAAACATAGAAATCTAAAAATGGAGTCCCTGGGTCCAAGTTTTGATATAGGCCCCATATAACCGTATCTCCCGATTAGCCCCCATATAACCGTATCTCCCGATTTGTTTGTCTATTAGACACATTTTCCAACCAAATTGGCTGTAACTTGGCACAGAATGTTCTTTTTGGGTACCAAATGTCCGTGCAAAAATGTATGTATGTAGGTCCACGTTTACTGGTAGCCCCCAAACAAAGGTACCCCTATTTTGAGTATTTACCCAAAAATTGGGAATAAACCCATTAAATGCCAACCACTTGACATATCCGGACAAAATTTGGCTCAGATGGTTTTCATGTTAATACAAATACTGGTATGAAAAATGGGGTCCCTGGGTCCAAGTTTTCATATAGCCCTCATATGACAGTATCTCCTGATTTAAGGTAGTTTTTGTATTTTAGACACATTTTGCGTTATAATTAGTTATAATTTGGTATAATGAGATATCTTTTTGCAGAACACATTCATGCGAAATGTCGTTTTTGACAGAATGGTTTAAATATCAACATCATTTCCTGTATGGTGTCTTCAAAACACACGTCAATTGGTTCGGCTTTTAAAGAGTTTATAAATTTATATAAATACCCAAAATCAGGACCGGCGTATAGGACAGATAACGTGGATCAGCGTAGACAATCTTTTGCATGGATAGTTGGTACTTATAGAGAACTCTCTGTGCCAAATTCCAGCCAGGAAATTACCCAAAATCGGGATAGTTGCGTTATAAGTGACTGACTTGAAATTTGGCATGTAGGTCGGGTTTGGTGGGGAGGCGTGTGATAAGGCGGGGTTTTCGGAAATTCGCACTAAAAGGTACTAAAAACTGTATTATGCGGGAACGGTTAGATGTAGAACTCTAAAATTTGGTATGCAGCTTTGCCTACGATAAGCGAAATGGTATGTGTGAAAAAATTTTGGAATTTAGTACTAAGGGGTAGTAAAAAGTACTAAACATTATATTTGAATGGAATCAGTGGAGATACATATCTGAAACTTGGTATGTAGCTTATGCAATTACAAATAGGATGAGGTGCAATAATATTTTTGGAAATTAGTACTAAAATGGTTCTAAAAAGTACTAATACTTTATTACGCGGAAACGGTTAGATGTAGAACTCTGTAATTTGGCATGCAGCTTTGCCTAGGATAAGCGAAGTAATATGTGTGAAAAATATATTGGAATTTAGTACTAAAAGGTGCTAAAAAGTACTAAATATTATATTTGTATGGAATTGGTAGATATATATATATATATATATATACTAGCGGGCCCGGCAAACGTTGTCTTGCCCATTTTAGATTTGTTTGTATACCCTACACTATAAGGTGGAGTGTACAGCTGTTTATTTAATACCTTGGTATTTAATAAAGAGACATTACAGTACTGAATATCTACAATTTGATGTTTATGAGCGAGTATTGTTGCTATTTTTTTGCATTCTAAAGTTTCGGTGGATATACATTTATTAATGTTTGAATTTGTGGAAAAAAAATTAATAAACTTATATGCACATATATTAGTTTGACTTTCGGAATTAATTACATTTTCCCAATATATTTATAAGACTTCCTCATATCGGAAGTCCAATGTTTAGTTAACTTTTTTTACCCTTTACTATTTAAAATAGAGCTTTGAAATTTGCACATGCATTACTACTACTCCAATTGTTCACTTTTTAGGGTATATCCCATATAACGGTACCCCCAATATTTTAAAGAATTGCTTCTAATTTAATATTAGGGATATGTATTGAGCAAAAAAAAACTCACTACATGGTGTGGGGGTTTTGGCCGCGTTTTTAATTTGTTTTATTTGATTTTTTTATTTGGTAGAATGAGTCCTACTAAACACTATCAATATTGGTCAATTATTTGTGGTAGCTTCAATATAATGTTACCCACAATATTCGTTATTTTGGGGAGTTTGGCCCAGTGACTGTAATTTTTTATTTTGGATGATCAAAACCTCTTTACAAACATTATCAATACTGTCCAAGATTCCAGTTAGCCCCCATATAATAGTATCGCCCATTGTTTGGAATTTTCTCATGTGGTGTCAAATCTTCCTACCAAAAAATAATATATATCCATTCCCATTGTAGTAGCTGTAATAAGTCATTCTGGAATATTGCGGAAATTTTGATATAGTTCATGCATAATACCATTTTCGGTATTATAATGACTTTGGCCGAATTTACCTTTAGAGTTTGACATAACGGATTCCTGTGAATGAAAAACTTATTTCCAGAAATTATGCGCTATAGCCACACATATTTCCCGTTTAATTTTCGGTATGTTAAAGTTGTTAACTCGTTTTACAATTTTGAACATTATTTTTCAAAGCACGGACAACTTACTACCACATGATGCTGTATATATTGGTAGTTGACATATTGAGGTATTTGTAATTTTACAGTCACATCTTCAATTTTTATAATACATATTTTTGGCGGTTTTTTGATAGTTCTTCTCTTTCCATATGAGATTAGTGCAAAGAAAATATAATTTTAAATTAGTTTTCTCTGTGATACACATTTTTGGTATCGGATAGATTTAAGGTGTTGTGTTTATAAGTTCAAGAACATTGACCAACGATTAGGCATATAACCACCATATGGTACCACCTGATTTGATATTTCCCGTAGTATATATACATTTTAGGTACTTTAAGGAAAAACGTGACCCTATGGAACTATTATTATTATTATTTTCAAGAAAAATAATCTGGGTCTTGTATCTTAGAATCAGAACTCTATTCCTAGAGATGGTATTTACCGGGTAAATACCCAAGGGGTGGGTAAATACCCAGTTGCGGGTATTTATTTGGGCATTTACTATATTGAATCGGTAATACAACATCTTACACCCTATTTCCGGGTTTCTGTTATCAAATCGATTTAGAATGGATAGTTTTACGATACTTTAAAGACGTGGGTAAATACTTGGGTAAATACCCGAGCTTTTACCCAAAAATTGGGTATAAACTCATTAACTACCGAACCACTTGACATAGGCGGCCAAAATTTTGCTCACATGTTTTTAATGTCAAAGCAAATATAGAAATCCAAAAATGGGGTCACTGGGTGATATAGCCCCCCTATAACCGTATCTCCAGATTTAAGATATTTTTTGTCTATTAGACACATTTTCCAACCAAATTGACTGTAACTTGGCACAGAATGTTCTTTTTGGGTACCAAATGTCCATGCAAAAATTTATGTATGTAGGTCAACGTTTATTGGTAGCCCCCATACAAAGGTACCCCTATTTTGAGTATTTACCCAAAAATTGGGTATAAACTCATTAACTGCGGAACCACTTGACATAGGCGGCCAAAATTTTGCATACATGTTTTTAACTTCAAAGCAAACATAGAAATCTAAAAATGGAGTCCCTGGGTCCAAGTTTTGATATAGCCCCCATATAACCGTATCTCCCGATTAGCCCCCATATAACCGTATCTCCCGATTTGTTTGTCTATTAGACACATTTTCCAACCAAATTGGCTGTAACTTGGCACAGAATGTTCTTTTTGGGTACCAAATGTCCGTGCAAAAATGTATGTATGTAGGTCCACGTTTACTGGTAGCCCCCATACAAAGGTACCCCTATTTTGAGTATTTACCCAAAAATTGGGAATAAACCCATTAAATGCCAACCACATGACATATCCGGACAAAATTTTGCATACATGTTTTTAACTTCAAAGCAAACATAGAAATCTAAAAATGGAGTCCCTGGGTCCAAGTTTTGATATAGGCCCCATATAACCGTATCTCCCGATTAGCCCCCATATAACCGTATCTCCCGATTTGTTTGTCTATTAGACACATTTTCCAACCAAATTGGCTGTAACTTGGCACAGAATGTTCTTTTTGGGTACCAAATGTCCGTGCAAAAATGTATGTATGTAGGTCCACGTTTACTGGTAGCCCCCATACAAAGGTACCCCTATTTTGAGTATTTACCCAAAAATTGGGAATAAACCCATTAAATGCCAACCACTTGACATATCCGGACAAAATTTGGCTCAGATGGTTTTCATGTTAATACAAATACTGGTATGAAAAATGGGGTCCCTGGGTCCAAGTTTTCATATAGCCCTCATATGACAGTATCTCCTGATTTAAGGTAGTTTTTGTATTTTAGACACATTTTGCGTTATAATTAGTTATAATTTGGTATAATGAGATATCTTTTTGCAGAACACATTCATGCGAAATGTCGTTTTTGACAGAATGGTTTAAATATCAACATCATTTCCTGTATGGTGTCTTCAAAACACACGTCAATTGGTTCGGCTTTTAAAGAGTTTATAAATTTATATAAATACCCAAAATCAGGACCGGCGTATAGGACAGATAACGTGGATCAGCGTAGACAATCTTTTGCATGGATAGTTGGTACTTATAGAGAACTCTCTGTGCCAAATTCCAGCCAGGAAATTACCCAAAATCGGGAGGTACGGTTATATGGGTGATATATCAAAACTTGGACCCCATTTTTGGATTTCTATATTTGCTTTGACCGCCTATGTCAAGTGGTTCGGCAGGTAAAGAGTTTATACCCAATTTTTGAGTAAATACTCAAAAAAAAGGGTACCTATGTATGGACCTAAATACATAAATTTTTGCATGGACATTTGGTACTCAAAAAGAACGCTCTATGCCAAATTACAGCCAATTTGGTTGGAAAATGTGTCTAATAGACAAAAAATACCTTAAGTATACATTAAAAATACCTCTGGGAGTGTATAGCTCTCGTATGAACTAGGATAAAGCCAATCGGTGAAGATCTTCCTTATTTTTTAACTTGGTTTTTGGTAAAAAATCGATGATTTTCCAAAAATATTTTTTCAAAGGTCCACCATTTTGTTAATTTTAGAGCGAAGTCAATAATCCTAGTTCATACGAGAGCCAGGCATGTACTCTTTCTAACACCGTTGGAATCGGATTCCGATATTCCAGTGAGGAGTTATCATGCCCGCCATCAAAAATAAGGACTTTTCTTTAATTACAAAAAACAACAACAAAACAATAACAAAATTTTTTTGTAAATTATTTTTCTTCTCTTTTAAATCTTCAATTATATATGTGCAAAGTTACAAACCTTAATAAGTATTTGTATTCATTTACCAGCCCATTGAAAATCTTGAAAAATTAAAATCGAGAATAGGGGGGTTCCCTTAAATCAGGAGATACGGTTATATGGGGGCTATATCAAAACTTGGACCCAGGGACCCCATTTTTGGATTCCTATGTTTGCTTTAACATTAAAAACATGTATGCAAAATTTTGGCCGCCTATGTCAAGTGGTTCGGCAGTTAAAGAGTTTATACCCAATTTTTGGGTAAATACTCAAAATAGGGGTACCTTTGTATGGGGGCTACCAGTAAACGTGGACCTACATTCATAAATTTTTGCATGGACATTTGGTCCCAAAAAGAACACTCTGTGCCAAATAACAACAAATTTGGTTGTAAAATGTGTCTAATAGACAAAAAATACCTTAAATCGGGAGATAGGAATATATGGGGGCTATATCAAAACTTGGACTCAGGGACGATTTCGGATTTCTATATTTGCTTTGACATTAAAAACATGTATGCAAAATTTTGGCCGCCTATGTCAAGTAGTTCGGCTGTTAATGAGTGTATACCCATTTTTTTGGGTAAAAACTCGGGCTTTTACCCAAGTATTTACCCACGTCTTTAAAGTATCGTAAAACTATCCATTCTAAATCGATTTGATAACAGAAATCCGGAAATAGGGTGTAAGATATTGTATTACCTATTCTATATAGTAAATACCCAAATAAATACCCACAAATGGGTATTTACCAAATTTACCGGGTAAATACACAATTTACCGGGTATTTACCCTTTGGGTATTTACCCACTGCCCATCTCTATCTATTCCGAATGTCTTCTGATTTTCATCCTTGCGTTTGTCCCAAAATTTGCGTGCAATTTATGGATAATGTGTACATACAATGATTGCGTGTATATTTAACATGATATACTTCTCAATTAATTTTTTATTCTCACATAAAGTAGTTTCAATACAATGCCAATTTAATTGAAAAATAAAATAGTTTGAAATTTTTCATTTTTATCCGCAAATATCTCAAAATAACATCTATGACGTGGTGCAATCAAAATAGCTCGATACCAAATTCGTGGAAATGCAAATAATTTTCATAATATTTTTTGCAAATTTATAGCGATTTTCAAATTTAACCTTCCCTGAAGCTCCACGAACATTTGAAAACTAAGAACAGAAAAATCCCTTCAGCCGTTTTCCAGTTTTAGCGAGACTAACGAACAGCAATTCATTGTTATATATATAGATATATATCTGACACTCGGTATGTAGCTTAAGCTAATACAAATATAATGATTACCAAAAATATTTTTGGAAAACAGCACTAAAAAGTACTAAAATTGTAAAACACCGTAAGGGTTGGAAGTAGAACTGTAAAATTTGGTACACAGCTTTGTCCATGATCAGCGATTCAGAATGTGCGAATAAATTTGGTAAATTAGTATTAAAGGTACTAAAAACTACCAAATATTATACAACGATGGAAAAGGTAGGGATAGATTTCTGAAATATGGTATGTAACTTAAGCTATTACAAATAGAATGATGGGCAAACATATTTTTGGTACTAAAAAGTTGTAAATATTATATTGCAATATAGCTGATAGAGATACAAATTTGAAACTTCGCATATAGATCTGACTATTACAAACAGAATGCTATTCATTCATTTTTTTAGAAATAAGTATTAAATAGGTGATAAAAAGTACGAAATAATAAAATACAATTACCTGCAACTATGACAATACATAAATATTTTCCAGAAATAAGTTCTAAAATGTACTAAAAAGTACAAAATATTGTATTAGGCGGTACGGGTGGATGTAGAATTTGCTATAAGGGTTTTTCTATGAAAAACAATGTTTTTCGCATTTTTGTTGGGCATTTGTGCTGTACTAAACATTGTATACGACAGAACGATTAGAGGTAGAGTCCACAATTTTTTTGTGTTTATTTTGTTATAAAATTTCAAAAAAGTTTTTTTCTTTTTCGAAAATTTGTATAAGAAAGTACAAAATAGGAATGGTTAGATACAGATATCCGAATTTTAGTACTAATCTTTGAACTTTGGTTTAAACTTCCGATATAGTGAAAAAGGACGAGACTTTATACACGAACAAGCCACAAGTACTAAATTGTTGGCATTTTTAAATTCAACTGTTTCTAAAATTCCTGCCATAACAGTACAAATAATTATTTTCAATTATGTTTTCAACCTTACTTCGAAGGGCGGGATCTTTATGTCGAGGATATATAGAAATACCGACAATTTTTTCCAATGTGGATTTTGTAACACGTAAATAAATTTCTGCAATTTTAATGGAAATCTTCCTGTATAATAAATGATGTGCTGTGCAAAATATTAAATTACAAATTTGTATTATAAGGGTACACAATTACTAAAACGTACTACATAATTTAAAAATTAAAAAAAAAACATACATGCATTGGTCCATCGGGAGAATCGAAAAATAATAGTACACTTTCAGAAAATATAATATAAGTTGTACTCGATTTAGTAGAATTGAAACATCAACGTATCTGTTCGAAAGAAATGCGGAGTAAAATCTGAGATTTTCTTAAAAAATAAGATATAGGACCTATCATTATTTGAAATACCTATCATTATTAAATATTAAAATATAAAAATTATATTGTGTAGCTTAAAGTTTATTTATTGTAACTATACAAAAATTCCGCTAACGACGTAGCGGGCCTATGCTAGTATTCATATATTTACCCAAATTTGAACTAATTCCCTCAAAAACACTGGCAACTCTGCAAGGAGAACAATACACAAAAAGAGAATCAATGAATGCACTTTGCCATTCTCTCATCACACATCATTGACACTTTGCTCAGCAACGAAAAAAACAACAACGACGACGAAATACGCGAAATAGTAAAACAACGACAACAAAAACAAACACTCATCTAACGGCCGTTGTAGTCGTCGCTCATTCAAGAAGCCGGTCGACTAGGCAACCGAACAAGCGCCAACAACAATATAAACAAAGAGCATGCAGTTGTTGTTGCTGTTATAATCAAACTTCACTTACACACACATCGACTAAAAGTTTTCGGTGAATTAAAATTTGTGTTTAGTTTAATTAAATGTCACTTTTACGTACACAAATTCCACGACATTTAAATGAAATTAAAGTCGAATTAACTAAATTCTGTCACCGCCAAAGAAAAACCGCCACAAAAAAATTAACTCCCGGTTTATTTTTTTGCTGAAGAGAACAGCGAACACAACCTGCCAGTGAGAAATAAAACGAACAACTACCAGGGACATGAATTTCGTGCCAGTGATGGAACAAAGCATACAGAACACACACAAGTGTACCAAACCGAACAGATATGAGAGCTTTGTTTTAGTGGACTATTGAGGATTTAACCCCTTTAATGGCGGCAATGTTATATGTGATTATTGTTATATATGTAAATTTACAATGCCAATACCGTTTTATGGTATTTTGATGAAAAAATAATCTTCTGTGCTATTGTAATACACAAACATTACTGCTACACAATAAGAAAATCTATCAGATAACAACAATTTGTGGAATATACAAAATTGATGTGAAACAATTAGAGGCCAACAGTTTTCCTGAAGTTAAAGATTACAGATCTTATATGATATTTATAGAATACGGCTTAGGATAAATGTCATAAAAAAGAGGAAGAAATGCCGTTAGAAATGAACATTATTATGAGCCAAAAGGCTATAGGACCATATTTTCCCTTTTTTCGCATAACCAAACCATTCTTATGCTCTTTTATCGAATTATATATTTGAGATCTTGAATCGGCCCCAAAGGACCTGAATCTTAAACATTGAACATTGTTTCGTTGCTTTCCTGTTGCAAGCAAACGTCCATCAATTCCATCCAACTCCGAACATTATAAATCATTTCTCGAATCAAATTCCCGTAACCGTTGAATCCAACGAACCATAAACCACACCAAACTGTATCAGGTTGAGGATGGAAAGCTTCCAAAAATACAATAAGTGTCTTTCCGAGCCCTATCTTTTTCATGATGATTTTTTTCGATGAAATCCCGGATAATTTTCATTGGTTTCAAGCACCCAATATGTAAAGATATGACTAAGTTGTGTTAACTGTTGACCTAAAGAAGTTTTTAACACGTGAAAAAGCATTAAGTCAGCCAGGCCGAATTTTGTATACCCTCCACTATAGGTATACTGACAGATACTTGAAATGAAAATATAGGGAGCAAACCTAAAAGTGAACCTATACCGACAATTCTACAAACCAGTTTATGTAAACCAATATGTACACTAAATACAAATTTCAGCAATTTTTAATGAAAACCCCAAATGAAAACACCGACATATGTCAATTTCGAACAATTTTTTTTTTTTTTTTTGTTTTGTGTCTCAATTCATTCCTTCAGGAGGTATAATTATATGGGGGAAATGCCAAAATGCTGGCCGATATATTTCATTATCGTCAGGTTCGAGTTTTTTATCCCGATTTTCTTAGAAAGCGGAATGATTACAACCGATGGCTAAATCGTCTTAGAATTCCATAATTTGTAGGGTAAAACTGACTATTTCGAGTAACGACTATCCCCTATACTATGGTAGAATATGCCTATATGGGGACAATCCCAACACACGGAACTAATCAGCTAGCTATTTAAATATAAGAATGGTGTTATATGGGAACTACCCCTAAAAGGTGGCGAATATTAATAACTTCTTGTAGGAAGATTTGTTACCATATGGGACAAAATACCAAATCACAGCGAATTCGGTTGAAAAACGCGCTCAAGAACCCCAACATACCGAAAATTGAGGGTATCTTATATGGGGGCTACTCGAAAAGAGGGGCCTATATTTACATTTTTTAGTGAAGAAATTTGTTACTCAATAAGAACCCATTGTACCAAATTTTAGCGATTTCGGTTAAAAAACGCACTTAAACCCTCCAAAATACAGTAAATTGGGGGTACCGTTATATGGGGGCCACCAGAAAAAGTGGACCGATATTTATAAATTTTAGTGGAGACATTTGGTACCCACAATGAACCCACTGTACCAAATTTAAGCGAATTCAGTTGAAAAGCGCGCTCAAGAACTCAAAAATATCGAAAATTGAGCGCTAAACTTATATGGGGACTATGCCTAAACGTGCACCGATATAGCCCATCTTCGAACTTTACCTGCCTACAGACAAAAGACGACTCTATGCAAAATGTTGGCGATCTATCTCAATTCCTTCAGAAGATAGCGTGATTACAACATATGGACGGAAATGGCTAGATCGTCTTAGAATTTTACCCTGATCAAGAATATGTATACTTTATAGGGTCGGAAATGAATATTTCGATGAGTTACAATCGGAATGACAAATTAACATACCCTCCATACTATGGTGGAGGGTATAAAAAAATCGTAATTTTTATTTCATGATTTTTGCGTTTGTTTGGAAAATTCGACACCCAATGAGAATCAAAAATATAATTTTACCCCCAACTTGGTTGAAAGACGTGTGTCCAAACTCACTATGGGTCAGACATCCGTTTTTATAACCTCAGCCTTATGGCTAATACACTTTTATGCGGTGAAAATGTGCCTCATCGAAATATTGGTTTTACACCCCATGTTTTTTCGGACCAAATTTGGGGTCGATTTAGACATGCCCGTCAGTCTGTCTGCCTGGCTGGTGCGCAAATTAATATTTCTCACAAACTTAGTTTAAGTTCGAAGATGGGGAATATCGGTGAACACCTTCTGGTGCCTCCCCCACAAAATGGTCAAAATTGTGCTTGAAATTAGTTTAATAATAACATGCAAACCCACAGAGGGTCGAAATTTTCAATATTTATAAATCCAATATCAAGGGAATGGAATGTCCAATTTTAACCCATTAGTCAACTCCTTCTGTTACCTGCCACACATATGCTCAAAAGTTATAAATCCATAGGGTGAGAGTATTTATCTGTCGGCAACGCCATCAACATCAAACTAGACACAACTTCTACATAAATAAACTTAGGAGGTCAATATCATGAAAAGTTTGCAATGACAGAGCAATAAATCCAAAACTATTCCGTTTTTCTCATATACTTTAATAATTACCGAGTTATAAAGGTATGAGCCTATATACATATCCTTCACATTATTGGCCTATATTCAGGAGTCGGAGTCTGACAAAAATAGCTTGAGTGTAGAATATCGGAACCACGTGCTATTTCAACGACTATTATCGGCAACAACTCCTATGTTTATGAACGGTTGCAATATTCTGGACAGAGAACATATCAAGGCGTCGATCGGAGCCAACGTGTAAAGCTCAGTCTCCAGATTTGAAATATATAATTATTTTAACGATATAACGATTTTAAAAAGGGTTCCTAGTCCATAGTGAAAGTGATTGTTTTGGTAAGAAAATTTGAGAAACCAAAATAATTACAGCGGTTAAAGTTATGGATAATACCAAAACGTGGGTCGATATATCGCCCTTTCAAAGCCATAATTCTGCCTGGAATAGTTACAATGTATGTGCAAATTTCAAAACCCTATCATAAATATTGCGAGCCTTATCTCAAGTACAATTAATTCCAAATCCCTTTGGTGAACAATGCCACCTCGAAATTATAACTGTGATTTGTACAGAGACCACCGTTATTTATAAATACCAAATGATCTATATAGAGGCCGATGGATCAATATATCCATTTTCAATACCAGCAGCAATGAATGTGGAACAAATTCAAAGCTCTAACATAAATTATGCAAGTTCGATATAGCATAGGTCTATATAGGTCTAGGGTGGATATTTCGAGGACTTAGAGTACCTAATTGGAATTGTGTCAAAGACATAGAAACCGTAAAGACTCGACAAAATGCATTTTGACAAAATAGTGTATGAAAAAATATCCAGGGGGAATCAGGCATAACAGAGGCATGTTAACAATAAAAACGCAAATACGCGATAATGGGTCTATAAAATTTAAATAAAATTAGAGATCTGTATTAAAAAAATATGTTTTTATTTTATAAGCTTGCGATATAGCGTTTAAAACGTTTAATATTGTTTGCTCTGTTGTTATGATATCGTAACAACAGAGGAAAAGCCATCTATTGGAAATTCTTTACGTATCGATTGTCGTATCTTTATACTTTTATGTCTTTGATTGTGTTGACTATGTAATGTCCTATTTTTATGATTTTATTTCTTTGTTCAAAAAAATTTTAAATAAAAAATTTAAATATTTCCACACCATCCCTATTGAAAATTTGGCCCATCCTAATAATTATGGATTGTTAAACTCCTTGTACATTAAAACTTTTTACCGGGTTAACCTACTTTATGAGGATTTATTTGACATATATGCAAAGGAAATGACAAATGTAAACGTACTGTTAAACCTAATATTTATGCTCGACATTTTGCAGGAAACAAATATCATCATAATATTTTGGTTTAATTGTCATTTTGACATTTACTTCCTCGCAATTCTCAAGAATTAAATTGTTATTAAACAATAATAGAAACTAACTGATCTGCATTGTCAACAATTTTAGAGAAAATAAGAACCCGAGAGGCATAGAAGGAGAAAAACGTGTTCTTTCACCTTTTCTTTGGATGATTTTTGGTTAAATTCATCAATGAAAATTGGTTTCGGCAATTTTCAAAAAAAAAGAAGAAAAAATCCAAACAGAGAGAGAAATGAAGAAAATAAAATAATGCGGACAATTAGTGTGAGGATCAAACAGCATAGCCGCTTTTCCAATTAACTACCACAATTAGCAGAGGCAGGCATGGGTCTGTGCCAATGTCAGAATCAAATTTACCGCACACACAGACATTCATTCATCCAATCACTCGCTCGCTGGCCCAGTCAGTCATTCATTCATTTATTTAACCACTTTTGGCCTTAATCACTCTGATAAAGACCTGGTCGGTGGATGGTTTGTTTTCACATATCCTATTGCAAAAAGAATTCCTTTGTCCCAGGTTTGGCTTTGGTGGCGGTGTTGCCGATGTTAGTTATTGAAATCGGAACAAATCAAATGTTTGTGATATTGTTTTCACGTGTTTCTGTTTTTTTCTGCTTCTTTCTGAAAATCATAGTTTATCCATTCTGTTTGTGTGTTTGTTTATCATTTGTTTGTGTCACGCACAATTTCTCCCCAAAGCTGAAAATGTCATTCACTTTGCCCGACAAAGTCACCTTTTTCCGTCTTGACGCGTTTATTGTCCACTAAATGCTAATATTTTGCTAGGCGACCGACTAGCCTTCCAGTTACAAACATTCCACAAAAGGTGTTTTTTTTTCTGTTGGTCATAATGTTGTTGGCTCTTTGACATTTTTGCTATTTCGAACGGGAGTGTGGTATCAATGGCTCAGCGGGATGTCCTGTGTCACGCTAAAACAACATGACGTCATTTTGGGTGTTAACTAACCATTAAGTTTGTGTGTGTCTTTTATGAAATGGAAAAATGTTTTGAAAATATTCTAATGAACTTCTCTAACTGGAACGAAGAAGAAATATCATTGATTTTTACATAATAATAATATGAAGGGACCTTTTCCAATCCCACTTATATATTGTTTGTCCTGTTGGAAAATTCCACTAGGATCTTCAACATACGGACCGATTATATTGTAGGTACGTCAAACCTAAATAATACACATAATATATTTGTTTCACCCTAGATTGCCGAGCGCGGTCATTTTGACCGTTTTTCAATTTCAAGGACAAAAACAACTGTGCATATAATGACCCTTTTTTTAGATTTGGTGACTTTTTGTACAAAATAGAATTACGTTTATTATAAAAAGTCACCAAATTTAAAAAAAAACGGTGTCATTAAATACACAGTTGTTTTTGTACTTGAAATTGAAAAACGATCAAAATGACCACCTTCGGCAATCTAGTGTTAAGAAAATTCTATATACATATGTATTTATATATAGCATTTCCAGATTAAATGAAACCTTTTACAAATTAAATGAAACCTTTTCTAAATTAAATGAAACCTTTTCCAAATTAAATGAAACCTTTTCCAATTGAAATGAAACCTTTTACAAATAGAATGAAAACTTTTCCAATTGAAATGAAACCTTTTACAAATAGAATGAAACTTTTTCCAAATTAAATGAAACCTTTGTTCTTATCCAAGGAAATATAATATTTGCAGTAATTTTAAACCAATATTTGAAAATTAAATCAAAGAATATTAACAAATATAGTTGTATGACTATGTAATTAACATAAATATTCTTTAATTCGGTGCGATTTCATTTAATACCTTTACTACATAAAACTAAATAAATAGTAATACAAACTGGGGTATTTCTTGACATTTTAATAAATAAATATTTAAGAACAAGAATTGAATACCCGGTCCTAAATGCGAAATACGTATTTGACTTAATAAATTGTTGATGATAAGGTAACTGCTTATCTTAGAATGAACCTTTTCCAAATTTGCAGCTTGTGGGATTTTCAAAACCATGTCCATAACGTATAGAACAATCTTGCCGAGTAAGCTTTTGAATACTTCGCTCGATTACATCAACAATGTTATGTTCCATTGAAACGTCACACAGCTCATCTCTTGCACATATTTTTATTTTTGAAAATGCATTTTCGATTGGATTTAGCATTGGAGACTAAGGCGGGAAGAATTTAAGGTTGCATCTTTTGGATTCGATCAAATTTTTTATGTCATGTCGCTTGTGTATTTGAGCGTTATCCATTATCAAGAACGAATTGTCCAACTCTAAATTGATTTTCTCCAAAAGACTTTCTATAAATAATTTAAATCTGTCTGCATTGACACTGGAATTAGAAACTATTGTGTGATGTACAACTCCCGCGTTGTTTATTGCTGCAATTAGAGTGACATTACGACCTCTGACCGTAGGCAACAGAATGTGTGCTCCTGTTCCTTGTCTTGAACGGGCTTGGGTTCTTCGTATGTGAAGATTAAATCCACACTCATCAATGAATATTAATTTTTCTCCTTGTTGGGGTATCCATTTTGCAAAGTCTTGAGCATATTTTTGTCTCAAGCCTAATGTTCTGGAGCCATTCATTCGTTCTATTTCAATAGAGGCCATCTTCAACGTAATTTTTAATTTCCGTAATCCATTTTCTATGCAGCTTGTGGAAATATTTATATCATTTTCTCTCAACAGTTTAGTTTTTATGGCTTTGAGGGTAATTCCAGGTTGACTTTCTATATAGAACTCGATCAAACATAAAACTTGTGGTGTCAAGAACTTAGTTCTATTTCCTCCACGCTTATTTTCCTTCAATGTTCCATTCTTACCGCTTTATTCTCCAATGCTAAATCCAATTGGAAATTCATTTTCAAAAATAAACTTATGTGCAAGAGATGAGCTGTGTGACGTTTCAATGGAACATAACATTGTTGATGTAATCGAGCGAAGTATTCAAAAGCTTACTCGGCAAGATTGTTCTAACTACGTTATGGACATGGTTTTGAAAATCCCACAAGCTGCAAGTCGGGAACCTCTTCATTAAGATAAGCAGTTACCTTATCATCAACAATTTATTAAGTCAAGTATGTATTTCGCATTTAGGACCGGGTATTCAATTCTTGTTCTTAAATATTTATTAAAATGTCAAGAAATACCCCAATTTGTATTACTATTTATTTAGTTTTATGTAGTAAAGATATTAAATGAAATCGCACCGAATTAAAGAATATTTATGTTAATTACATAGCCATACAACTATATTTGTTAATATTCTTTGATTTAATTTTCAAATATTGGTTTAAAATTACTGCAAATATTATATTTCCTTGGATAAGAATAAAGGTTTCATTTAATTTGGAAAAAGTTTCATTCTATTTGTAAAAGGTTTCATTCCAATTGGAAAAGGTTTCATTATATTTGTAAAAGGTTTCATTCCAATTGGAAAAGGTTTCATTTAATTTGGAAAAGGTTTCATTTAATTTGAAAAAGTTTTCATTTAATTTGGAAAAGGTTTCATTTAATTTGTAAGAGGTTTCATTTAATCTGGAAATGCTATATCTCCCATATATCTTTTCGTCCGATTTTACATAAATGGTGCTTCAACTCTTAATAAGACTTGCATCCATAGCTTCCATACGGCACACCGAATAGCGTGTATCAATTTTGCTATAAATCGTTTTTCATAAATATGTCCTATGGTATGCAGACGACTCTAAATCTGCCCGAATGAAAATAAGTTATCATAGGTTGCAGAAAGACATGAGTATTTATCCCTTCGAGGGAACTATGACATGCAATTGTAAGGATACATATGTAGATATAAAAACTTCACTGGTTTACTGCTATTATTGTCCTCTGATACTTACCTTCGTAATTAACTGCCACTACTGATCCAGTTGTATAAAATCAAATTATAACTCGAGAAATCACTGATTTTTCATGTTAATTTTTTTCACAATCACTGGTTTACCTGTTTTATCGGAGTACTGTATTTGTTTCTAGCCATTTTTATATTTTTGGCAGTAATACGGCATTTACATTAGAACGTTTTGCAGGGTTAACCTACTTTATGAGGATTTATTTGACAAATAGGCAATGAAATTGACAATTGAAACCCACTGGGTTAACTAAATCCGGTATAATGTAAACGTACTATAAGTCAAAATTGAAAACTAGACACATGTTATTGTAATAAAATCCATTTAAAATATATCTTTAAAAAAATTATCGGTAGAAAAAATAAACATTTTAGTAGGGGAGACTGGGCACCTTCGGCACTTTTTGTTTAGAGCTGTATATCTCAATACTTATTCCACAGATATAAAAACTTCATGGCTGATTATTGTCCACTGATACTTAATTATAAAAACTAGTAACAAAAACATATAACAAATTAGTGTTAGTTAAACATTTTTACTGGTTTGTAAAAAAAGTCAAGTTCCAATTTGAAATGCCGAATCTACCCCGAAGGTACGTTTTATATATATTTTTTTTCAAAATTACAAAAACATCTGTAAAAATACAAAAAACGTGTATCTACATAGGTATATTAGCTTGAGATTTCAAACTTTGTGACAGTTATTTATTTTGATATTCAATACCTATGTATCGAAGCTAGTGATGTACGGTAAGAGCTTCATATCGAAAACGCGAATGCCGAATGTGCCCCGATGCCGAAGGTGCCCCAGTCTCCCCTACTAATCTTTTTGCACTGTATTTATTTCATAATGAATTTTGCATCAATGTTTTTGTTTTTTTTTTTTTTAAGTGAATAAAGTACCCGATTTAACAAACCACACGATATCTTTACTTTTTGAAAAAGATATGCGGCATTTATTAATGTTGCAATTTTAGTTGCTTTAGTTTTGGCCACCAGTGTAGGTGTAAAAACCATATAAAAAGTTAACATTTTAGAGTTCGTCTGTTTGTACAAGCAAAAATTACAACAATTTCATTTATTTCTAAATGAATTTTGTATTATGACGGATGGATCAACAGATCCATTCTGCTTTTGTCTTTAGCATTGGCATTTACATTCTGTATTTATATTTATTTAACATACATTTGTGACACATAATTTTGGATATAAATTTATATTTATTTAGAAATATTATTTCCCGGGAAATAAGATCGGGAAATCCCGGGAATATCGGTGTCACAAAAATCGGGAATACTTGGGACGGGAATTCCCAACCCCAAACCCTAGTCACATAACATTTTATGTCAATTGCCCTGAAATAAGTTATAGGAATTTTAAAAAATCGTCTATTAATTGTCTAAAGCCTAAATTATCGATTCATCCGATTTCATTAAAAAACCGGTATTTTCCTATTTTTTAGTCTCTTTAATAGCGCCCAGAAGTATGCAATGGCTAATGTATTTACTATTTACTTATTTTTTAGAATATTATCGGGTGTATTTTTGCTACCTTTCTAAATCAGTGAACAAAATTTGTCGTATTAGAGTAATTGCAACAAATTTGAAAATATTTATTAAAGGTAGGCGCCCATTAAAGTACAAATCTAATAGAGACTCATGTAGCACTTCCCACTTTATACAAGTAATGTCGGTTGGTGAAATATTTTTACAAGCACTCACAAAATCCAAATCCACTCGTGAAAAACTAAAATCCCCACCTAACTCGCAACAAAATACAAATAATCGAGGAACTACTACTTGTTGGCATTTAAAAAGTAATTTGTCATTTCGATTGATGGCGACGACGTAGTTCCTCTCTCCGAATAACAAAATTCCTCTGGAGTTTGGGTAAATTAATCATTCTTGGGAGTTATCATTAAACAACGGGATAATTACAATCCGATAATCTATCAAGGAAGGATATGAGGGAAAATCACCTTTCGGATAAACCATCAGTCAGTCAAGCCGTTAGTCGTCTGTCAGTCACAAAAAAGGGTGGGAATTCTCATTATCTGAGTAATTGTGTAATTATTCATGATGATCAAAGATGGCTACACCACAAAAGCCGCTGCACCACAAACTTTGGAAACGGCAAAGTGTCCCGCTGTCCTTGATGAAAAATGTGTTGATTTAAGTAATTAGTGGAAGTATCAAACCCAAAAAAACCAACACCAAGAGCAACAACCAACTCTACATTAGTGCCATCGAAAAAAAAACAAAAACAACAGAAAACAAATAAATAAAAAAATAAAACAGTAGCTAAAATGGGAGAAACTTTTGTTTGGAAATGGCGTTTCGTAAATCGTTACAGCCGGCGAAGATAAAAGCAATTTAAAATTCATTACCCATCGAATTCCTAACAGAGTCATTAGGGAAGAGGTGATGGGCAAACAAACAATATATGACCATGGGAGCAACAATAAGGAAATTCTTTGTTTTACCTTGAACTCGTAATCAACCCCTTAACTTTTCCTGTGTAAATCGAAAGAAAGGCCATTTGGGGAGATTTTTTTATGAAATTCATACAATACCAACAAGCGAACTTTAATTCGGTTGAAAATGTGTCCAAAATACCGAATTGAAAATGGGATGTATCGATCCTTCCTCTGACAGAACCAGAACAGGCTGTGCGACAGTTCGTCAAGCTGTTCGAGGACATAGAGTGGTCGCCAGTCATATGTGGAATTAAAAAAACAAGAAGTCTAAAATTCGTAGAGTGAAATAGGGAGTTCCCCAAGGTGGGGTCATATCTCCGGAACGGTTTAACCTACATCGCTCTGAAATTCAACAACAACAATTTATTTTTATTTATTTATATAAATCTAGCACATTGAGAATGATAACATTCTTATAAAGTAGTGCTAGTGGTACATTGAATATTTCAAGATTATATAATGGTTAAAAATATATTAAAGATAATAATTAATAATTAAATATGCATATTAATCATTTTATGTAAACATTTTTTGTAATTCATTTTTGAAACGCAGGTTGTTGCTTATAATCTGTATGTTCGGTGGAAGATAATTCTAAAGACGTATAGTTGGAATGAAAAATTGTTTTTCCGATTTGGAAGTTTTAAATTTTAATTGTATTATTTTCTTGCCTATATTTGACCTGGCAAATTGTATCCTTTTTATTAAGTAATAGGGTTCCTTGTTATTTATAACTTTATGAAGGAATACGAGAGCTTTATATTTAAGGTAGTTTTCAAATGGCACGTCGAAGATCTTATATGCAAGCTCAGAAATTCTATCTCTACGTTTATTACTAAATAAATATCTTGCAATATTATTAAACGTAACTTTAAGCTTGCGTTGGTCAGCATTATCACAATTGTAAAAAAACTTCGGAGCCGTATAAAAGTGTCGGAACAAGGTGTGACTTTGCAAGTAACATGCGTATTTCCATGGGGGTAGAGGTTTGAACTACCCAGACGTTGCGTAGCATTCCATGCACTTTTCCAGCTGTCGTGTTAATATAATTCGGCCATGATAGTTTTTCATTAATACCACGCCTAGATTAAAAGCGAAGCTAACGTATTCAATTGTAGAATAATTAATTTTTAAGGAATCTCTTTGAGGTTGTTGTTTATTTTTACCAATGTGAATGCATTTTAACTTAAGAGGATTTAGTGTTAGTCTATTGTTTTCAGCCGAAATCATCATTAATTATGTTTATAGTAAATTGTAAATTGCTTGGGTGCGATCATAGATATAATTGAACATCATCAGAATATATAGCATTTCCACATTAAATGAAACCTTTTACAAATTAAATGAACCCTTTTCCAAATTAAATGAAACCTTTTCCAAATTAAATGAAACCTTTTCCAAATAGAATGAAACCTTTTCCAATTGAAATGAAACCTTTTCCAAATAGAATGAAACCTTTTCCAATTGAAATGAAACCTTTTACAAATAGAATGAAACCTTTTCCAATTGAAATGAAACCTTTTACAAATAGAATGAAACTTTTTCCAAATTAAATGAAACCTTTATTTTTATCTAAGGAAATACAATATTTGAGTCATTGATTCGTTCTATGTCAATAGAGGCCATCTTAAACGTAATTTTTAATTTCCGTAATCCATATTCAATGCAGCTTGTGGAAATATTTATTTCATTTTCTCTCAACAGTTTAGTTTTTATGGCTTTGAGGGTAATTCCAGGTTGACTTTCTATATAGAACTCGATCAGACTTGTGGTGTCAACAACTTAGTTCTATTTCCTCCACGCTTATTTTCCTTCACTTCACATTGTCGAGAGTTTACTGTTTTGGATGTTCACATTATCGAGAGTTCACTGTATTTAAAAATAGCAACGTTTAAAATAAATGCGAAATATATTTTAGCTCGGGAAGCTCTGATAATTGGGAACCTGAGGAAGAATCAATATCCTCGCCAAGTATTGCAAGTGGAAATGCTCCAGAACCTACCGAAGCTACATCTACAAGACCCCGAAGCAAATTGGGTCAGTATAACAAAATAACAAAAGACATGAAATTGTTATTATTTAAATTCTATGAAGAGGGGAGAATCATTTCCGAGGCTGCAAATTTAACCTGCATAAAAATAAATTCCGAAAAAACATTTATAAGAAGATACAAACAAAATTTTGGAACATTGAAGGAAAATATGCGTGGAGGAAATAGAACTAAGTTGTTGACACCACAAGTTTTAAGTCTGATCGAGTTCTATGTAGAAAGTCAACCTGGAATTACCCTCAAAGCCATAAAAACTAAACTGTTGAGAGAAAATTATATAAATATTTCCACAAGCTGCATAGAATATGGATTACGGAAATTAAAAATTACGTTTAAGATGGCCTCTATTGAAATAGAACGAAAGAATGACTCCAGAACATTAGGCTTGAGACAAAAATATGCTCAAGACTTTACAAAATGGATACCCCAACAAGAAGAAAAATTAATATTCATTGAAGAGTGTGGATTTAATCTTCACATACGAAGAACCCAAGCCCGTTCAAGACAAGGGACAAGAGCACACATTGTGTTGCTTAAGGTCAGAGGTCGTAATGTCACTATAATTGCAGCAATAAACAACGCGGGAGTTGTACATCACACAATCGTTTCTAATTCCAGTGTCAATGCAGACAGATTTAAATTATTTATAGAAATTTTTTTTTGGGAAAATCAATCCAGAGTTGGCAAATAACGCTCAAATACACAAGCGACATGACATAAAAAATTTGATCGAATCCAAAAGATGCAACCTTAAATTCTTACCGCCTTATTCTCCAATGCTAAATCCAATCGAAAATGCATTTTCAAAAATAAAATTATGTGCAAGAGCTGAGCTGTGTGACGTTTCAATGGAACATAACATTGTTGATGTAATCGAGCAAAGTATTCAAAAGCTTACTCGGCAAGATTGTTCTAACTACGTTATGGACATGGTTTTGAAAATCCCACAAGCTGCAAGTCGGGAACCCCTTCATTAAGATAAGCAGTTACCTTATCATCAACAATTTATTAAGTCAAATACGTATTTCGCATTTAGGACCGGGTATTCAATTCTTGGTCTTAAATATTTATTTATTAAAATATCAAGAAATACCCCAGTTTGTATTACTATTTATTTAGTTTTATGTAGTAAAGATATTAAATGAAATCACACCGAATTAAAGAATATTTATGTTAATTACATAGCCATACAACTATATTTGTTAATATTCTGTGATTTAATTTTCAAATGTTGGTTTAAAATTACTGCAAATATTATATTTCCTTAGATAAGAATAAAGGTTTCATTTAATTTGGAAAAAGGTTTCATTTCAATTGGAAAAGGTTTCATTCTATTTGTAAAAGGTTTCATTTCAATTGGAAAAGGTTTCATTTAATTTGGAAAAGGTTTCATTTAATTTGGAAAAGGTTTCATTTAATGTGGAAATGCTATATATGCAATTTGCAATGTGTCAGTGACTACGGTAGATCGTTGATGTATATGCAAAATAATAGAGGGCCCAAAACTGATCCTTGGGGAACGCCGTTTTTACAGGCAACTGCGAAGAGAACATATTGTTGTGAAAAACTGCTTGTGATCGGTTGCTCAAGTATGAGTAAATAAGACGGCAGGGTGAGGCAAAGAAGTTAAACAATGTACTCAAGTCACTCTTGGGGTGCTGATAAAGTGACCATTTTTACCTCCTTCGAAGCAATATGTTGGTCGGTGGTAAGCTATACGCCAGTGTGGTTCGAGAATGTAAGCGGCACGTAGTGGAAGAACATTAAGACGTGTCAGAATGCCGCCCTGAGAGCTACGACAGGGAGCCACCAGCGGACCATTTACACGAGGAGCCAATGGTCTAACCCGTACATCATAACAACAGAATGTTGTGACGAATGCCATCACCTTATGGATAGGATTCGCCACCTAGGCATTTAAGTGAGATCTACTTGATCTAGAGAGAGGTCCAACGGTTTAAGATCAGCAGGTTTATCGAGCAAGAATTGCCAGCTTTCATACGGAAGCAGTGACACAGGCAATAGACCAATACCACGCGGGGTCCAGCCACCACCTATAGCAGCAGTAAAACGACAGCTGCCTAGACAAACGAGAGTGGTTTTAGCTCAATTAAGAACAGTAGGTCCATTCTGTAACTTTTTAACAACATTCGATATTTATTTTACAACAATTTCATTTGTTTGTTTTATTGTTTTTACAATATCAAAATAAATTCAAACAATGCCGAATGTTGTTAAAAGTAGTAGTATAGAGCAGCCGCCTATATCCTGTTTGGGCCCGAATAGACAGCACGATACCAAACACATGCCCTGCGTGTGGACTTGAACCTCATGATACATTGTATATCTTCAACTGCCCTGCTGAACCCACTCATATGTCTAGCGAATGGTTTTGAACGCAGCCGATCCAAATTGCAAGATTCTTGAACCTGGAAGTAATTGAGTTAGAACCACAATAATACAAAAAACAACAATGTAGTTCCTACAGCAATATTCGTTTCGACTGAATTGGCTCTAATATGACATTTTTGATTCGCATTGGGTAGAAAATCTCCAAAGTTTCAGGATAGACTCCATACAATGGTATTTTTCATCCGTATTCTTCGATATTGGTCCGTTCTTTGGTATATACCCGATGTAATATATCGTGAAAATACATCATACCGATTTAAGCTCAATTTTCTTCGATTTGCCATACAACAAAAATAATGAGTTCTCCTTAAAGTATGGTACAAAATACGCTACAACTCAAATGCCTAACAGCTGATGAAAAATTGAGACCTTTTGTATGCAGTTTTGTCCTAATGGGGAGCAATTGCTATCAAAATTATAAACATATTCATTGCAAAATGTTGCACAACTTTAGAAGTACAGTTGTTAGGTTTAGATGAGGATGATTTAATGACAGATAATCCTCGAGAAAGAATATTTTGAACTGCGGTTAATATGAAATTAACAGAAGAAATTTGTTGGAAACGGTGTTGAATTACGTATGCATAACTTCGAAAATATTTAATTTGTATTCTTACTTAACTCAAATCTATATATATAAAAATGGAGCCAAAAAATGTATACTAACGCATCAATTGAGAACGGCTGGACCGATTTGACTCAAAATTGTTTTCAGTTGTCGGCAATTACTGTGGGAAGGTTTTTATGAAAGAAAATTTTGAGAAAAATCCGCGAAAATCTTGCAAAAATTATTTTAAAGAAACGGCTGGACCGATTTGACTTAAAGTTTCTGTTAGTAGTCTGTAATTGAAGTGGAAAGGTTCTAATGAAAGAACATTTTAAGAAAAATCCGCGAAAATGTTGCAAAATATATTTTGAAAGATATTAGCATTTCCACACATTTTATACCGGACATTTATTGTTTCATCTCTTCGTAGCTCTTTTTGAACATATTTTGGTCGAAAATGACAGCGTATATCTTTATGTAATTGTCAGTTATGGAAAATTCTCAAAATATGTCAATGTTCTACAATCAATTGGATTGTCTTTGACTTGAAAAAAGTTGCTGTTCGTTAGTCTCGCTAAAACTCGAGAACGGCTGAACGGATTTTTCTTATCTTAGTCTTCAAATGTTCGTGGAGGTTCAGGGAAGGTTTAAAAGGTGAGAAAAACCACAAAAAATTTGCGAAAAAATATTATGAAGCATATTTGCATTTCCACGAATTTAGTATCGAGCTATTATGATTGCACCA
This sequence comes from Musca vetustissima, assembly GCF_032173495.1. NCBI lineage: Eukaryota > Metazoa > Arthropoda > Insecta > Diptera > Muscidae > Musca > Musca vetustissima. The sequence goes on from NW_026879365.1 coordinate 149,885, forward strand.
CGTCGTAGTTGTTATTTTGTGATATTTGGGCAAAAATTGATAGCGTATCAATCCTTTCAGCCTTCATTTGTCAATTATTGATTATTTTGATTTTTTCCAATTTGTTTAACATTGTATTGAAACGTTTTTTGTGAAAATTCAAAAAATAATTGAGAATATATCATTTAATGTACACGCGATCATTGTATGTGCACGTTGTCCATAGAATGCACGTACATTTTGGGACAAATGCAAGGATGAAAATCAGAAGATATTCGCAATAGTTTTGATTCTAAGATCCATTCCCTAGATCATTTTTTCTTAAAATATGAATAGTAATAGTTCTATAAGGACACGTTGTTCTTTAAAGTACTTACAATGTTGCTGTGGCACGGGAAATATCAAATGGGCATATAACCACCATTATATGGTGGTTATATGCCCAATCGTTGGTCAATGCCTTTGAACTCATAAACACAACACCTCGCATATATCCGATACCACAAATGTGTATCACAGAGAAAACTAATATACGATGCCATTTTCTGTGAAAAATTCATATCTCCTAATATGTAGATTCCTTAAATCGGTCGGGACATTTATATGGGAACAATGTTACAAAACTATGTGATAGTAGGTTGCCCATGCTCTTTAAAAATAATGTACCGACACTCAGGTTAGAAAAAGGGTTAAGAACTTCAAATATGTATGGCGCCTTTTTAATACTTTAGACCAACTCTATGAGAAAATTTGGACCAAATAAAACATTACTACCACTTTGGTTGACACACTGCAACCAACTCTCCAAAATACCGAATATTTTGGGTACCGTTATATGGGAGCTACCTCAAAGAGTGGACCAATATAGATACTTTTAGTACGATTCATTCTACCAAATAAAACAACCAAATACCAAATTACTGCCGATTAGATTTAAAAATTATATGAGGGATATTTGGAAGCTTGGGCGAATAAAAAATTTCAGCCAAATACCGAATATTAAGGGATATATATGGGAGCTATCCGAATACTTGGGTCAATATTGATATTATTAATTAGGGAGATTTTCTGCTCAATAAGTATAGCTAATATAAAATTAGAAGGAATTATGTTGAATATTGAGGGTACCGTTATATGGAGGCTACCCTTAAAAGGGAACCAAATGTTAAATTTTCAATATCAACTATCATATAAGTAGAACGCCGAAAATTATACATCAACAATATTGCTAGGCAAGACAACGTTTGCCGGGCCCGCTAGTAGAATATAAAAACATTTTTTATTTTCAATTACACTTACAATTTCAATTTAGTTCAATATTTTTACGCCTTTGATCATCCTTCGCCCTTTTTGTCAATCTCCCCCTCCGAAAAAAACCTTTTGTTAAAAAAAAAACACCAACTTCATTGTCTTGTGTATTGTCAAATAAAACGCACCTTTATTTTTTTTCTTTAATTTCGCCAAGAATGCCAATCTTGAAAACAAAACAAATGTACGAAATATTCGAAATGTTTGCCAACAACAAACAACACGTCAATCAGAATGCATCTGTATTTAAATGTTGGATGTCAAAGCGTGCCACGACAAAAAGCAACAACAACAACGAACAAATACAAACACTACCGATGAAGCAGGAAGAATTGCTCCCTCCACAAAATCAGACGAATTCCGCACTGTATGTCACTTTAAGGAGCTGGCATGCAAATATGTTTTCTTGATTTCAGCGGAAGTTCGTTTGCACCTTTAACAGACTTCCGTTTAATTTGCATTTGACAGGACAATAATACGGAGAGGCTATGCTAAAATGCAAAGGAGAGTAACAAGGATTTGAAATTGAAAAAAAACACAAGATACATAATGATGCAAAATGGGTTATTGGTAACAGTAGGAACAAATCATTGAAGTACGTTTAGTACTAAATCGGTGCTAGGTACTGCAATACTGGTAGTATTTTGGAATTCCCTAGTGGGGGAAAAGCACGTCTCTGAAAAAACAACAAACTGGTTTACTGAAATGTTGTTAAAAAAACAATGGAATTTTGAAAATCCTTCTAATGAGATACAACAACTGATTATTTTATGGTACAAATCAAGATTTTGAGTGGATTTAATTTTGTGTGGTAAATGAAGGATTTAGCAATTACATCGATATAGTCCGCGACTATTTGTGCTTAACAATGAAAAAGTGTACAGAATGCCTTGAAAACTCTCATTAAATAAAATTACAATTTACAAGATAACACGAAATGTATTCCTTTATGTCAAAATCCAATATAGGGAATTAAAGATAAAATTGAAAAATTGGGCCATAGTTCATTAATGAAACTAGTGGCGAAACTTTGTTATGGATCAACCAGTGAAGCTCGAGATAGTCTCTATATTTCCATTGATCCATAAAAGTTTCAATTTAGCTTTGAATGCATTGAAAGAATCATATGATAATGTGCATATTTTATTAAACAATCAACTTAAAGTTCTTTTCGATCTTCCAGTTCTTGAAAATGATTCAAGTTCAGGTTTAAACAATTTGCAGCGTGGAATTAATAGTTGTGTTTCTGCTATGGCTATTTATGACGGTCCCACCGACGGTAGGCATCCCACGTTGGCTTTTCTGTGTCTGCAAAAACTTCCCAAACAAACCGTTACACTATGGAAACAAAGCGTCCAAAATAAATCATCGTTGTCATCTTGGAATGATCTGGACAACTTTCTTATGATCTGGACAACTTTCAGACCTTAACTTGTCTGAGAGATATCAAAGGTATATTTGATTCCAAGAAACGTCATAATTGTTGCATTAATTGTCTCTCCAGATGTCATGATGTAAATAATTGTAGCAGCACACATAGTTGAACCTGCTCCTCGTCTACCAGAAACTGCTAATTTTTACCCGAATCTTCCTTCTACGTCTTCTGGCCAACAATCTAGTTCTGTGAATAGACAGATGTTTCATACGTCGCAGCCATGGTGAATATTATTCATCAGGGTAGTACCTATCCGGCTATCCAGGCTATGAAATTGTGTTCGTTTGGTATTACATCATCTTTAGATTCTTCACCGTTCATGGAAATTACAGCATTGGTAGTTCCTACCGTTTCTGGAAATCTTCCATCTTTTATGGTTAGTCGTGAATTATCTTCTAGATTGCCAAATATAAGCTCGGCTGACACTTAATTATTTGACTGTAGGCCAGTTGATATGTTATTAGGTGCTGGGTTCTTTGGTATCAAAACGTGGACGCAGAGACCGCATTTACCATAGCAGTAGTTGTTTTGATATGAAAGATATGTGAACTAAAATTCGGCAGCCTACGCCAAGTTGTTCGGCAGTAATATAGTTTTTGCCCTATATTTGGATAAGTTCTCGCGTATTTACCCACGTGTTTAAAATGTTATAAAACTTTCCATTTCGAAACGATTTGATATCAGAATTAACATTAAAAATCCCATCCTAATCAATGTGATTGGATATAGAAAACCGGATTGGTTTTCATCCTGATGGAGGCCTAATATTCAACATACCATTCCTTAAATAAAGATCTAACAGATTTTTTTTTTTTTTTTCAAAAACGTTCACAAATAAAAGTTATTAATAAAATTGTCAACTCGTTTTTTCCCGTAAATGATTTAATCCATATGGACGAACTTTTTCAATTTTCGTGATAGTTATAATTACTTTTGATGCCATTTGTAACCCACTTCACATTTCTTTTTTCTCTTTCCTATTATTACGATTGAGTAAACAATTCTGCTCGAAGTCAAGTTTTAATTATTGCAAAAGCAATAATAATTAGAGGCAGATTGGCCATATACCACAAACTGCTGTTTTGCGAGCCAACCAAACAACCAACCTATCAACGTGAACGCCCAGGTGCAGATGTTTTTTTTTTACGTTTCCAATCGTTCTTTTCAACTACATCGTTTCGAGGGTCCTTGTCATCGGTAATAATGTTGATTTTTATGAAATGTGAAATGAAAAAAGTAAATAGAAAATGAAAAAAAAAACGAATGAATCCTTAACCGGAAATCGAATGACACGAGAATATTTCCGCACAAAAAACATCAACCAACAGTCAGTCAGGATACAATGACGACGACAACAACAACAAAAACAGGAATAGCAAACACAACGCACAACAAAACCCCAGATGTAAACAACAACATAAGGATCCGTATTTTTGAAATAAGGAAGGAAGGTAGGAACGCGACAAGGTTATGGCGAATGTCTTCATTAAGTGGGAAGGTACTCTACGCACCGAATAGGTTCTTCGAGCAAAAAATGCGTAGATTTGGCAAAAGTCTATTGTTTTTTCGTGATGCTTTAACAAAAAAAAATATTTTTCAATTGTTATAAAGAAATCCTTAAATATGTTGAGTAGTTGATAAGTTCACAAAATACAAAACACACAACAGATGTAATGAAATTTGATATTTTTCCTCGACCAATTTAATTAAAGTCATTATTGTTGATATCGCATACGCATATTTATGAGTATAAAATAGTCATGTTAAAAAAATCCGACATACAAACAATGCATCAAGTTTTAAATGCTAAAACCAATAATAATAGTCAGGCGGGCCTGTTGCCCTACATCATATTGTGTATTTGGGAGATGTGTTTCTCAACTGAAAGCGAGAGCTAGGCGAGAGCAGAATCAATGCAGGCTGAATTCCTAAATATAAAATTTTACAGTATAGAAGTGGCCCAGTAAGTTATGATGAGGCATTGCCAGGTCGAAATGTTTTTATTTTTGAGTGGTCCAAAGTGTTATGAATCTAATTCCGTTACTATGTTATTCAAATATACACCTGGCTTTTACTTTTCTTTTCTCCTGCCGCTGACGGATATCACCTGGTAATGTTCCGATCATAGGTTTAGCATAGAGATAAATTTTTTCAGCAGGTTCAATATATGTCATCATAAGCGTCGTTTGCTTGGTGTAGGTTATTCAAAAATTCGATCCCCACACGGGAGATATTTAGTTGTATGGAAGATTTTGATTCTGCATTCGGCTAGCGAATGTAAGATCTTTTTATACCCTGAAACTTGAGAACCTGAGACCAGGAGTAACTTTTTATACCCTGGAGAAAGTGGGCGGAAGCATTGAATACCAAATATCCTAGAAGTATGTACGGGAGACTGGGACATCTTCGGCATGGTGTACATTCAGCACTAAAAAAGTGCCCTACGGAAAAAAACTTTGCGAAATTAACACCGTTCCTTGTCAACGGACGTTGTCAGATTTGAGAATATGATAACGAACGTTGTCAACCTGTATTCATATGTGTCGAAATCAATTGTTATCGTGTTTCTGAAAGTGTATAGACGCATTGTGCAAAATAAGAATTAAACCAGTGAGCGGAGCAGTATAGTCGGACGGGGCCGACCATATGATACCCTACACAACTTCCATGAAAATCTAACTTTCTGCGGTTCTATATTCTGAGATTGGGCAATATTTCGCGATATTTGCACACTTTTGACTGGCTAGAGATCAGAAAATGTTACTAATAATCAGTACAGCCCCTCTAATTACTTGTCCAGATTCCCTTCACCGAAGGTTGTGTTGTAATGTTCGGCTTTCGGCTCGAAAAGTACAAATAATTAAGTTTTCGGTCCACTTCATCTGAAAAATTAATATCTGATCATCACCTAACATTTTAGGCGTTGCCTTGACCATAACTGGAACCTCATGGAACATTTCAAAGCGATCAGGCTATATATATCCGCCCTAAAGTATGGTGATAGGTTGCTAAATAATATATGCATACGTAAGCACCTGTAAATATTTAAGTGTAACACGCGCATCCGAGTACCTACGACAATGTGATTGGTATCAATTTAAAGGTCAACCACTCCTCTTGGATATACTATCAACTTCTCGGGTCTATGTCCTTCAGAAGTAAATATATACGCCATAGAATACAAATTTTGTAATTTTTCACACAAAAATCAGGGTCCATTTGACCCGCTAAATATTGACCGATCTTTAAAAAACTGGCATGCTTATTTTTTGGCCCAATCCCCTTCTCCATGTGAAAAATCGCCAAGTTCGGGCCATAATTACGGCCTCTGGAGCGATCAGAAAATTGGACAAAAATAAAGTCGATATATCTCATTTCATCAATATAACCGATCTTTATCAAAAAAAAATGGGGTGAAAAATGCCAGAACCCATCCTACATGCAAAATTTCGTGAAGATTGGTCCATAACTGTGGCCTGTGTCGTGTTTACAAATTATAATGGACAGACGGACGAACGGACGGACACACATGGGAGGGAAAGTGCAGAGATAATACCCGAGCTGTCAATCAGCATCCGTGATCGACTGGGCTCGGGAAGTTGTAGGCCAACGTATCAAACTTATACAGAGGCTATATAAAAACGTGAACCGATATATCTCATTTTCAATACCAAACATCCTAGGGGTAATAAAAATGTTAGTGGAAAATGTCAAAGACCTATCTTAAATATTGCGAAAGTGATTTCAACATGCATACGGCCATAAATCGACTTAGAATTTTATTCTGACTTTTTGTTTTCGCAAAATAGTCAGGCTGAATCCCAGTTTGTTGTTTTTATAAAAAAAACAACTATTTATTAGTGGGGAATGTATGGCATTGTCCGGCTACCAATAATATATATACTTTATGGGGTCTCCTATGAATATTTCGAGGTGTTGCAAACGGAATGACAGTGATGTAGTTTATAAGATGAGATCGGATGCTATTGGATGTGGCCACTAAAAGCCCGATAGCCTTCACTCACCATTTTGAATGTAATTTAACTCATTTGCTTTTAATACGATATTCGTATACAAATGTGCCTGCAGGTTAGGATGTATTGGGAGAATACCAGTCTTTGTGCTGTCTTTATATCCTCTCCAGTCCCTATATAAATCCAAAGGATGTACGTCATTGTTTGCATCGAGATCATATCGACATAAATGAAAACAGTGTAGCTAATGTAGATCGCAGTCAAATGATACTACTGCCAAACCAACTATTAGTCACTACTTTGGTAAGATCCGCAGGATTTACTGTCAGAAAGCGAGAGATAGATGGAATGAGAAACAAATGCAGAACCTCAAAATCTATTTAACGGGTAGCGCACATCACAGAAAATGATTTCGAATTTAGTTAAAGGTCATTGAAGATGAGTACTGTCGTCTATGTGAGAATGAGATACGAGATAGGCACTCTAAACTCTTTTTCTGATATAGACCCTCAATTATGTACAGCTTTGTCATGGCTGAGTTACCAAATTCACTCTGGCACAGATGGTTCCGACTAACTGGAAGGGCGGTGTTGGGATTTTTATTGGGGAATATGGGACTCTACTCGAAGACCTATTGTCCATTGCGATCAACCTAAAAAACCTTCTAAATAGATGAAGATAAAAAGAAAATAACAATGCGAATAAAGACCCAGCCCGATCTATTTATCATCTACCTCTTCCTTCGCATTTTCATTTTATCAATATTTTCAAGGTTTTTTCATATTTCACAATGAGATCTTCGAGTGGAGCTACTGATATTTTTCAGACCCTAGAGTGAATTTGCGGTAGTTTTCCGCCATCCTTAAGGTCTTTGTCCGACGTTAGAGTTTCAAAATTGCTGATTGAAGTTACGAGGCTATATTATGTCCGATATTAATTCACTTGTTCTTTACATGACATATATACAGTGTGATCTACAAAACCGTAGTTGGTGTTTTCCGCATTATCCATGTGGTAGAAGTGTGACGGTTGTCTTCATATTCCTCGAATCTCTTCATCTTGAGAAACTCTCTGTTTACTCTACGGGTCTCTGATATCAACCTGCCCATTTTTATAGCCTCATGTACACACGGTGGAAATGAGCCTCATGGAAATATTGGTTTAAGACCCAATGTTTCTTTGGACTAAATCCGTTTCAGAAAATATGGAGTCGATTTACACATGTCCGTACCTTGACCGCCTGTCTGGCTGGTGCGCACGTTATTTCTCGAAGGTAATAATCGATTTCGCCCAAACTTTGCACCTCTTAATATTAATATCGGTCCACTCCTTATGGTACCTCCGCCACAAACTGGTCAAAATTGTGCTAAAAAATAATGTTACAATAAAATGCAAACGGAATATCCGTTTTTAATGAAACTTTGTACAACCTAGTATCTTTACCAACCCTAGGTCAAGTAGGAAGATGGAACCCATTGCTCCACCCCTTCTGGTACCTCCCCCACAAAAGGTCAAAATTTTCAATATTTATAAATCCAAATTCAGTTCCTTCTGGCCCTCCCCCACAAATGAAATTTCCCATATTTATAAATCCTTTTGGTACCTCCCACACAAATGGTTTACATTTTTTTTCATATTTATAAATCCAATATTAGGCGAATGTAATGCCGATTTTAACCAAATTTCATCAATATTAAGTCTGAAAAATCTTTAATAAAAACATATACCTTATATAAAACGAAACCTGCGTGTTACTCCGAAGACCTTATCTGTAAACCATAGGGTGAGTGTATATATCTGTCGGCAACGCCGACTGATACTTTTTTAATTGTTCATTTGGACATCAATTGGTGGTATATACAATATAGTCTCCGAAACCCTAGTTGGTGTTGTCCGTATTGTCCATGTGGTAAGAAGTGTGACGACTGTCTTCGAGGCTGATATTTTCATATTCCTCACATGGAAATACATTGCTAGGCCATTTTCAACAGCATCGCTGATATCTCTACACCTTGAGAGTCTATCTGCCCATTTTTTTTTATTGAAGACCTGTGTAATGTGTAAGGTTCAACATTTCCTCTTCTTCCAGTTACTTCAACATCGCCATAGAGATTATGTTAGGACCAATCACCTTGGATGACTTTGCTTCTCATGACACTTGCAACGTGCTCCAACATGAATTGTGGAGGACATAAATTGTCGCTTCAATAAGGACATGGGCATACTTTGTCCGTTAAAAGATCTCTACATGTGGTTTAGTCAAATATATTCTCGGGTTTCAGAGTTACATTTAAAATGTCACGGTATAATTAGAAATGGCTAATAATAAGGTGCTTTTTTATCTACAAACTTAAAAATTAATGGAACATAGCATTCGGGGTTTTTTGATAACAAAATTAATGAGAGGGGCCCTGCAACACGTGGTCTCTCAAACAATATCAATACACAATCAACAACCGCAACAATGCGGATAGCGGAAATGGAAATAGATTTTGTCAACTGGAATTATTGTCGTCGAAATTGACACATGTAGATTTGTTTGTCTGTCTGCCTCTCATTTCAACCACCAAATAAATATCAAACATCAAGTGTTTGTTTCAATTGAGGCGTAATATAACCAGACATTCGGATACGTATATGTACATACACATACACACATATAGGTGGCAAGGAATTTCCTCTTTTAAAGTTTAATTGTTTTTGTGGGGTTTTGACTTAATTACGACAACAACAACAACATGCCAGCGTGTAATTTAGACCATGCAACAGCCCATGCCACAATAATTTGCCATGAGTCAATCATAGTTTGATGAAATGCAGTCTTGCTTTACATACGACCATCATAATCATCATCAACATCACCATCATTGTCATTAACAGCACCAACATAATCGACATAAAACACCCCTACGCCCCCTTCCTTCCATCCATACCTGTCATGCATGCATGCCACCTATCTATCTATACATCCATCCATTCATTTAAGCAACCAAGCATATGATAATTTCCATGATATGATATCGGCCTATAAAATTGTAAACACAATAAGGTAGGACATACGGACAAACATAATTATTCTTGCAGTTAGTGTGTTGTTGTGTTGTGTGTGCGATGGCAGGTGGATGGATAAAAGTTGAATGTGTAATCTTCCGCCATGTAACCATCACCACCGCCATTGTTATCATCATTATTGACACGTGTTAGTGAGGTGGAAATTTGAATGGGCCTTGTTCCAATTATCCGAACTCTTTGAACCGAACCTAAACATAATAGTAGTTTTTAATACAATAATATGCGTATGTGTGAGTACGCGAGAATTCTTGGAACATATTTGAATAGCCGGCAGTATTTATAATCGGATTTAAAGCTCTTAAGAGCTTATCAAATTTGAGTACCACCGGCTAATTGTTCCAAAGCATTCTATTAAATTGAAATGTATTCCGCATAAATCCGCAAGAAGTGCGAATCTATAGAAATGGGTGATCTATTGAACTCAATAGTTATAATTAGTGAGTTATTTTGAGTATTGACCCATTTTGAAGCATACTTTAAGGAGAAACGGGTTGTATATAAAATTATATCGATTTAGTATAGTATTTCGAGGAAATCGGGATAAAGGAGCGTTCAGACCATGCCTTCTAAATCGACTCAATTTGTAATTCAAGATATCAAATCCTAACTGTTTAAACTAGTATTAAAATGAAATGAATGGGATTTGTCAGCTGTAATGTGTTGTGGCAATTTTTCAATCACTGTTTTCATAAGCAGGTGCTCTCTATTAAGTAAGAAATTCATAAAAACACTAATTTTAAAATATAATAATAGTTATTATAAATTTAAACCAGTAAGGAACGCTCAAAAGTCGGAAGGGGCCGACTATATGATACCTTTCACCACTTTGGGTACATACAAGAGATGTTAATATATACAATATCCCTTAGATAGAACAGACATAGGTTCTTTGGAGGACCATTGAGATGGAATCGGGCGAAATTAAATGTGCTATCTAGATAGATATTTGTACCAATTGAAAAACCCCCATACACATACTTTTCTAAAATCAATGAAAAAATCATGTCAAACGGGCAGTCTTGGGATTCACAAAAAATCGGACGAACTATATATAGGAGCTATATCTAAATCTGAACTGATCTTCACAAAACTTCGCAGACATCAGTCTGGGCCTAATTCAGTACTCTGTGTAAAATGTTGTTCCAATCGGACAAATATTGGGAGTTTGGTGCATCATTCACATAAAATCGGACGAAACTATATATAGGAGCTATATCTAAATCTGAACCGATTTTCACAAAACTTCGCAGACATAGTCTGGGCCTAATTCAGTACTCTGTGCAAAATTTTGTCCCAATCGGACAAATATTGGGAGTTTGGTGCATCATTCACATAAAATCGGACGAAAATATATATGCGGGAGCTATATCTAAATCTGAACCGATCTTCACAAAACTTCGCAGGCATAAGTCTGGTTTTAATTCAGAACTCTGTGAAAAATGTTGTCCCAATCGGACAAATATTGGGAGTTTGGTGCATCATTCACAAAAAATCGGACGAACTATACATGGGAGCTATATCTAAATCTGAACCGATCTTCACAAAACTTCGCAGACATCAGTCTGGGCCTAATTCAGTACTCTGTGTAAAATGTTGTCCCAATCGGACAAATATTGGGAGTTTGGTGCATCATTCACATTAAATCGGACGAAAATATAGGATATATAGGATATAGGCCAAATAAGTGAACTGTACCAAATTTCATCCAAATGGGATCATAAATGCGACCTGTACTTTTTTCACAAAAATACATGGAGGACAGACGAACGGACATGCGTAAATCGAAGGAAGTGATTCGATGCATATATATCTCTATCTCGTTTCCTTTTGCCTGTTACAAACATATGCACAAAGACATAATACCCTGAACCACAATGTGGTCTGATATATTTTTGTAAGGTAGTTATTTTACATATTATACAATTCTAAAGCATACATTAAGGAGAAACAATTATGTTTTCCTGCAAAAGCAAGGTTGTATCTGAAATTATCTTGAAATCGAGATATTGAGTGGACTCAATTTTTTTTTTTTGGTAAATCCAAATAAATTCTGCTCGATTTAGCAATTAAATTGAGATAATGCATTCTATCACGATAATAGCTGAAGTCTGAACGTGCCGTAATAAGTGAAGGTAAATTCAGCTCGATTTAGAAATTAAATCGAGATAATTCATTTTATCTTGATAAAATCTGCAGTCTAAACGCGTCTTTAGTTTATAGCTTTATACTGCATTTACCAATTTCAATATGACAATGGTGTCGAAAATCAAGTGTTTGTTGTAATTTTTTGTACCCTACACAACTATATTGTCAGGGTATTATAGCTTTGTGCAGCCCCAAGAGTTTGTAACGTCGCGACCACCTTTAAATCATATCTCGACTAGCTGAGTCGATCTAGACATGTGTGTTCGTCCGTCCGTCTGTCCATTATATTTTGTAAACACGATACAGGCCAGAGTTATGGACCAATCTTCACGAAATTTTGCATGTAGGATGGGTTCTGCCCAAAGAAGACCCCTATTGTTTTTGGTAAATATCGGCTAATATCTAGGGGATGAAATGGACCAAATACTTAATTTTTATCGTTTTTTCTGGTCGCTCTAGAGGCCGCAATTATGACCCAACGAATTTTTACATAGAGAAGGGGATCGGGCCAAAGAATAAGCATGCTTGTTTTGATAAAGATCGGTCAATATTTAGCGGGCCAAATGGACCCTGACTTTTGTGTGAAAAATTACAAAATTTGTATTCTATAGCGTATGGATTCACACCTGAAGGACATAGACCCGAAAAGTTGTTGGTATATCCAAGGGCAGTGGTTGGCCTTTAAATTGATACCAATTATATGGTCGTATGTACTCAGATGTGGGAGTTACACTTAAAAATTTACAGGTGCTTATGTATTCAGATATTATTTAGTAACCCTTTACCACACTAGAGGGCGGAAATATAGCGCTGATCGCTTTAAAATGTTCCATGAAGTTACAGTTATGGTCAAAGATAACGCCTATAATTTTCGGTGACGATCAGATAATTATGTTGTGATGAAGTGGACCGAAAACTTATTTTTTGGTGTTTTTTGGAGCCGATGTATAGGCTCCAATGGGAATAAGAAGATCACAACACAAGGGATGGGATGGACAAGTATTAAAGAGCTGTACTGAACATTAGTAATAATTGTCGGCGATGCTATAGTAAGCATATGAAGTACCCGACCATTTTTTGAGAAAATTTTAATACACTCCACATGGTGCAGGGTAAAAACAGTTCTTTCCGTCCGAACATTAGTACTTATTTACTAATGTACTGGCACAGGCGTCAATGAGAAATCGAAATAATACTCAAAATTTTAACTAATTCCAGAAAAAATAAAAATGCAAAAAAAGGTGCTAGGTGCTAAATCAATTTTTTGGTGCTAAACGAGTTTCAAAAGCACTAAAAGTGCTAAATTGGCAACACTGAATGACTGCCTTATCGGAATGAAACTATGACCTTCACATTTATAAAACAAGTGAAAAAGCGGTAAGTTCGGCCGGGCCGAACTTGGGAAACCCTCCACCATAGGTATACTGTCAGGTCTTGAAATGAAAATAAAGGGAACATACCAAAAAGTGACCTATCTAAAAACTGATTATGTAAACCTTTTTGGCTAATGAGGGTGTATACACTTTGATACAATGAAAATGTGCCTCGTCGAAATATCGGTTCTAGACCCCACGTTTTTTTTTTTTTTTTTTTTTTTTGACCAAATTCATTTCAGAAAATTTTGATTTCATTCAAAGTACCCGCTACTTCGTATGCGGAAAGGGAATGAAAAAAATATTTCATATGGAAATCGTGAATACCGTATAATTAGTTGTACTATAGTTCTGAATTCCACCTCTATTCCTACATTTAATATATAGTTTATTACCATTAAGTACTCTTCATACACATAAGTACTATTTTCCGAAATCCACTCTTTTGAAAAAATGTGCAGGTTCCACATGTAATTCCATTTAGAACTTTTCGAACACATAATTATATATTTTCAAGACTACCTCTATACCGTCACCTCCACTAAATTTAGTACCAAAAACCCTTTGGTCCTTCTTTCAAACTCTCTGACAATGACCAACATTCTTAATTTTAGGTTTCCAGCTCTCTCCGTTATCCGTTATCCGTCCGTCCGTCCACGGACGGACGGACACACATGTCTAGATCGACTCAGCTAGAATGGTCCAGATGGTTCAAATATCGCGAAATGTTGCCCAAGCTCAGAATATAAATCAACAGAAAGTTAGTTTTTCGTGGAAGTTGTGTAGGGTATCATATGGTCGGCCCGGTCCGACTATACTGCTCCGCTCACTGGTTTATTATTGTGAAATTAAAAAAAAATATATATAACAAAGGCAAATTTCAGATGCCTTTCACTATTTTAGCCGTTTTCCACATAGAATATAAGTTATTCTTGTTTTTTATCATATATCGAATTCATCCAAATGCAATTCCAAAAAATATTGGAAAAAATCAAATATTCTTTGCCAAATTGTCGGTCTAATTTTAAGTTAATTAAAATTAATCGATTTAATTGCTAAATCGAGCTTAATTTACCTCGATTTATTGTACAAAATTAAATTCACTCAATCCTATGCTAAATCGAGATAATTTCAAATACAACCCTGCTTTTACACCAAAAAATAATGACGTCTCCTTAAAGTATGCTTCAAAGGCAAAGTCTAAACGCGCGTTAAAGCAACTTTGCACACGCTATCGGGTTAAAAAACTGGCCATATTACATATATTAACATGAATCGACTCCAAAAAGAAGTTGAGGTATGAAACTTACAAGTTTAAAAATGTACCACTTAATGCCTTCATTTTGTCAAGGGAGGATGAATTGATAATCCTATACTTTATTAAAGCACCTTACTATATTAATTGGCCGAAGAACTTGAACTAGTTTACTATAATGTTATTATTACAAACGAACAAATCTAGTTTCCCCAAATCCAATACTTACAACTTGTGAATATTTTTATGGAAAAACATACCTGAAATGACAAAAGTAAAATACAAAAATGATTAATTATGTCTGGTGCAATATATCTCGATTTAAACAAAATTTGATACACGCCATTCTATACTAATTTCGGAATTACAAATTTCGTGTTATTTGAGAAAACGTAGGCATAATCGCGTATAATGTTGAACTGACGTTGCAAATTTTTCATGATATTGACTTCCAAAAATTATTTTCATGGAAACTGTGTCATGACAATCAAAAAATCTAAAATTAATAGGAGCTCATAGGAAAAAATTAAAATGCCAAAAAATACGTGAGAAAAAGATGATTACAGACAATTCGGTTGAAAACATGTCCAAAATTCTCAAAATACCGACTTGGGTCAAAGTACCAAATTACAGCCAATCCGGTTGGTAAACTTGTCCAAATTGCAACAGGCGGACTTGCGTAAATCGGCATAGAATTTTATTGTGGGCTCTCTGGGTATTTCGAGGGGTTGCAAACTGAATGACATATTTAATGTACACTCCACCTGATGGTGGAGGTTATAAAAATGGGTAAACCAAACAAGGTGAGGCAACCCAGGTTTTTATGTTTTTTCTTGATCTGTAACTAACCCATTCATTTCATTTAGAAGCCTACAAAATTAGGAGTAGGCGAGGGGCACATTCGGCAATGTCGTTTTCAATATGAAGCTCTCATAGTACATCACTAGCTTTGGTCCATAGGTATCGAATATCAAAATAAATAACTGTGATAGAAAAAGGCTATTCCTGATGGTGCGTGTGAGATGCCAACGTCCGCCGCTAGAAAATATGACCTTAAAAGTCATTGACATTGATTAGCATATTAAAATAAAATAGAACCTTTAGAGGTTCTGAATTTCAACCAGACTCTATGACTATGGTGCCGAATGTGCCCTATCAAATGCCGAAGCTACCCCGGGTAGGGGCACATTCGGCGAATTAGACTTAACAAAACTGTATTTTTTTTAATGACGAGGGCAGTTCGTAAACTTCTTAGCCCAGCACAAAAAGCACGGTATAAACAGAAAAAGTTATGTGTTTAGGAAACTTCAATCTCTGTCATAAATTTGGTTACATTTTTGTTAAATTTTGTTTCGATCTGGCAACTCCTTCATATGGAAACAGGGGTTCAAAAAAGACGCATCCGCAATTTTTTTTACAATGAATGTGTTACAATGAATGTGTTACAGAAAGTGTAGTGATATGGTATTAAATGATCGACGAACAAAAGTGCGTGAAATTGCTAATATCATGGGCATCTCACATGATCGAGTTCATATTATTCTGCATGAAGAACTACAGATGAAAAAGCTTTCTGCAAAATGGGTGCCGCATTTGTTACCAGTCGATCAAAAACCCATACAAATGGACATTTCTCAAGCTTGTTTGGATCGTTTTAAGCGAAAAACAATCCCAAAAATGGACTGAAGCTGGAGGAAGTGCCCCAAAGAAGGCAAAAGCAATTCAATCGGCTGGTATGGCTATGGCAACGTTTTTTGGGACTTCAAAAGGGTAAAACAATAAATTCAGAGTACTATTGCAACCTTTTGGATCAATTAAATGCAAAAATTCGAGAAAAATGTCCTGGCTTACAACAACAACAAAAAATAATTTTTCATCAAGACAACGCACCAGCGCACAAGAGTATTTTAACAATGGCTAAAATCAACGAATTAATGTACGAGTTGTTTGAGCACCCACCTTATTCTCCTGATTTAGGTCCCAGCGACTTGTACTTGTTCTTTGGTGACAAGCGTATTATCTCAAATGAAGATGCAATTACAGTTGTAAGTCACTATTTTGAAGACCTTTAGGAAAACTATTTTAATGAAAGGATAGAATTGTTAGACAAGTGATAGACTAAGTGTATTGAAGTTTCAGGAGATTATATTGAAAAATAAAAATATTTTTGAAAAACTAACTATTCTCTTTCATTGATAGGCTAAGAAGTTTCCGAACCGCCCTCGTAATACTTATTTATTATATGTTTTTGGTACTACTTTTTATAATTAAGTATCAGAGGAAAATAATCAGCCATAAAGTTGTTGTGTCTGTTGAATAAATACTGAGATATAGAGCTCTAAAAAATATACCGAAACGTCCCTTATGTACCATTTTTCGAAAATGTATCGGCATCTACCTTTAAAGGATGCTGACATTTTGAAGCTCGATTTTAAGTGTTTTATGAATTTTCTTCTAGTTTCAATGGGCAAACAGGAATTTGTAAGCATACATTATAGGATTGTTGTATTCACGAATCTGAGTGGTGTGCACGGCTCAAAATTCTAAAAAAACCTATTTTTAACGTCTTTGTGAAAGACGTATGGACTTTTTGGAAATTATTCGCGATTTACGAATTTTTGGGCACTTTAATACAAAGTGTACTATATCTTAGCCGTTAAATGAAATTTCGCAAAATATATATGAATTGGAGATATCCCACAATACTTCCTGGAGACTTCCATGTACATCAAATGAATTTGAGGATTACGCGATTTAAATGCAATATAAAATGTAGTAGTATGTAGGTAGGACAAATGAAAAAATACGATTTTTTTTGAAAATGGAATATTAAAACCAGTGAGCGGAGCTGTATAGTCGTACGGGGCCGACCATACGATACCCTACACAACTACCACGGAACTCTTTTTTTCTACGGATATTTATTCCGAGACTGGGCAATATTTCGTGATATTTTTACCCACTTGACCGATTAGAGGTAAACCGCACCTCTACTCACACTAACATATTTTCCGAATATTACGAGTATTCAGTACAGCTACTGTCCTGATTTCCTCCAGAAAATTAGGTGTAACTCCCACATCCAGGCACATACACCAATATAATTGGTATTAATTTAAAGGTCAACCACACCTCTTGGATATAATATCAAAATTTGTAATTTGTAAGTCAGGGCCCATTTGACCCGCTAAACTTTGACCGATCTTTATCAAGGCATGCTTATTCTTTGGCCCGATCCCCTTCTCCATGCCAAATTTCACGATGTTCGGGCCATTATTGCGACCTCTGGAGCGACCAGAAAAACCGACAAAAATTTAGTATTTGGTCCATTTCATCCCCTAAATATTAACCGATCTTTCCCAAAAAACAATAGGGGGCTTCATTGGCCAGAACCCATCCTACATGCAAAATTACATGAAGATAAGTCCATAACTCTGGCCTGTATCGTTTACAAATTATAATGGACAGACGGACGGACACACATGTCTAGATCGATTCAGCTAGTCGAAATATGATGCTCGGTATACTTAAAGATGGGTCTAGGACCAATATTTCGCGTGTGTGTGTGTGTGTGTGTGTGTGTGTGTGTGTGTGTGTGTGTGTGTGTGTGTGTGTGTGTGTGTGTGTGTGTGTGTGTGTGTGTGTGTGTGTGTGTGTGTGTGTGTGTGTGTGTGTGTGTGTGTGTGTGTGTGTGTGTGTGTGTGTGTGTGTGTGTGTGTGTGTGTGTGTGTGTGTGTGTGTGTGTGTGTGTGTGTGTGTGTGTGTGTGTGTGTGTGTGTGTGTGTGTGTGTGTGTGTGTGTGTGTGTGTGTGTGTGTGTGTGTGTGTGTGTGTGTGTGTGTGTGTGTGTGTGTGTGTGTGTGTGTGTGTGTGTGTGTGTGTGTGTGTGTGTGTGTGTGTGTGTGTGTGTGTGTGTGTGTGTGTGTGTGTGTGTGTGTGTGTGTGTGTTGTGTGTGTGTGTGTGTGTGTGTGTGTGTGTGTGTGTGTGTGTGTGTGTGTGTGTGTGTGTGTGTGTGTGTGTGTGTGTGTGTGTGTGTGTGTGTGTGTGTGTGTGTTGTGTGTGTGTGTGTGTGTGTGTGTGTGTGTGTGTGTGTGTGTGTGTGTGTGTGTGTGTGTGTGTGTGTGTGTGTGTGTGTGTGTGTGTGTGTGTGTGTGTGTGTGTGTGTGTGTGTGTGTGTGTGTGTGTGTGTGTGTGTGTGTGTGTGTGTGTGTGTGTGTGTGTGTGTGTGTGTGTGTGTGTGTGTGTGTGTGTGTGTGTGTGTGTGTGTGTGTGTGTGTGTGTGTGTGTGTGGTGTGTGTGTGTGTGTGTGTGTGTGTGTGTGTGTGTGTGTGTGTGTGTGTGTGTGTGTGTGTGTGTGTGTGTGTGTGTGTGTGTGTGTGTGTGTGTGTGTGTGTGTGTGTGTGTGTGTGTGTGTGTGTGTGTGTGTGTGTGTGTGTGTGTGTGTGTGTGTGTGTGTGTGTGTGTGTGTGTGTGTGTGTGTGTGTGTGTGTGTGTGTGTGTGTGTGTGTGTGTGTGTGTGTGTGTGTGTGTGTGTGTGTGTGTGTGTGTGTGTGTGTGTGTGTGTGTGTGTGTGTGTGTGTGTGTGTGTGTGTGTGTGTGTGTGTGTGTGTGTGTGTGTGTGTGTGTGTGTGTGTGTGTGTGTGTGTGTGTGTGTGTGTGTGTGTGTGTGTGTGTGTGTGTGTGTGTATGTGTGTGCGTGTGTGTGTGTGTGTGTGTGTGTGTGTGTGTGTGTGTGTGTGTGTGTGTGTGTGTGTGTGTGTGTGTGTGTGTGTGTGTGTGTGTGTGAAATGAAAAATAATACCCTGAAAACATAGTTGTGTAGGGTATAAAAATTCACAATATTGCCCATATCTACAAGCTATGTCAAAACCTGAATCGATATACACTAAACTCAGTCGAATCTGGGATATGTGTGTTCATTTCAATTTGACAGATAACTTGCGCCAGGTACATTAAATTGAACAAAATTATATGTGAAACGAATCGGACGAAAAAATATATGGGAGCTATATCTAAGTCCGAACTGATTTCAACAAAACTTAATTAATAGCATTCTTAGCTCAATTTGGTACGCTGTACAAACGGTGGGACTTTAGTGAACCATCGTGGAATGTATACAGGGTGCGATGGAAAAACTGAGAGATTTGTTCTGGAAAACCACAACTGGCTATCGTTAGAGCACTCCAGCATTTGAATGTGAATAAATCTTTTGTGTCTCGTACCATCGCTCGTTACCGTGATACTGGTAGCGTAGCCCGACGTCATGGAAATGGACATCAACATCAGCAGAAATGGTTCGAAAAATAAAGAAGCTAGTTGATCGAAAACCGCGTCGCAGGTCGAAAAATCTCTCGTGAGCTGAACATATCGCAATATTCCATTAGGCAAATATTAAAAAATGAGCTCGGAGTAAAGCCATTGAAATTCCAAAAAGTACAAGAACATACACCAAAACAGAAAGAAAATACACTCAAAAGGGCTTAAGTGTTGCTTCGCTTGGCCGAAAGTGGTGAACTGCCGAAGTTGGTTTTCTCCGCTGATCGATCGATCGAATTTTTCCAGTTTATAAAAACTGAATATATTGAGGAGAATAATTGTCCTTTCCTGACACAAAAAATTAAATCTGTTTAATTCCGAAGTGCATCGCACATAAACTCCAAATCGGAAACAGTTGTAATGCAATCCGTTTATGAAGCTTTCGACTCCATTTTTCTAGCAGATATCATTCTAAATGATTTTGAAGTCGAATAAGTTTCCATAGAATTATATGGACCGAAAAAATAAAAATATTCGACAATTGTATTTCTTCATTCAAACAACACCCTCACCACCATTGGTGCCAACGATATTCCAAACACAAACACTTTTCTATATCAAAAAATAAAAAATATGAAAACTAATCGCTCCAATGAAAACATTAACATAAATTGTAAACACGAGTATTTGGTAATTATGTTATGCAGCAGTTCTTTGCCTAGCAATATTTTATTTGTTAGCTGATGTTTCGTTTAAATCTGCATAATATTAAGCACTCCCCTCCTCCTTGGGCACCCATCAGCTCACATCAATTAAATGCATTTTTTTTTTGTTGGAATCTGCTGTTGTTATGGGTGCTGTTGCCTGGCTGGCTTTTCTATGATTAAAAGCAAATTGCTTCAGGTAACCGCAAATATTGTAATTATGCGAATCGGTCATGCCATGCACAAACAAATCAAATCAGCAAATTACCACATGAAATACCAATACCGAGTTCATGTTTGCATTTGCCAAAAACAAAAAATATGAAAAAACAACAAACACGAAGTATTAATTAAAATTTACATATGATTTTCACTGATGTTGTATACGTGTATAAATGACCGAAAGGATATTACAAATGCATACAAGCAGCATTCACATATCCTCGTACATACTCGATAGTGTAAAAGAGAAACGCTTTATTTTGAATTTATAAATATTTGAAATTTTTGTTTTCTATTGCATTCAATTAATTATTTTGAATTAAATGCAATTTCACAAATTAGTCAAACCAAACTCACAACAAAAAAAATTAAAATTATATTTAAAATTTATGATAATATTTATGTTGCGAGATTTTTCCATTTTGCGAAAATCTAGAATTACACCCAGCCGGCGGCCATCCACCTCTTATAGAACTGGACAATGCAATGAATTTGTTTGGGAATAACAAAGGGGAGGTGACTTGTAATTCCTATACGGGTTCCAGTGCTTCGAAAAAAGCCACGACGAGGATCAACGGATGCAACGGAGATCTATTATAGTTTGGTCTGTCTACCTGCCGTGAGGCACCGATTGGTCGGTGCCTCATACGGCAGTAGTTTGTAGTAGGTGCCTTGTATAGTAGACAAAAAACTATATTTGATACTTCTCTCAAATTTCATTTCATGTGAGGAAAACGGGAATCGTATAAGGGAGTCGTATAAGGCACCGACCCATCAGAAGTAGTAGTTTTAAATATATCGCCACAATTTCCACATTAATAACCAAACAATATATTATCTAAAAATATATATTTAAGATTCTTAAAAAAAATTTGGATAAAGAGCAAACAAAGTACTGCACAAAACAAATATGAAAAAAATAAAATATTCAACTTTTTTTTTTTTAATTTGTTTGCAAACATTATTGTCCATTATTAAATAAATACATTAATGCATTTCTTTTCTATGGCAATTATATGAATGTTGACGTACATGCATTTGTATGTATACACAAACATACATGTATGTTCATTGTGCTATATATACTATAAATATGAATAAATGTATTATTAAGTACACATACAGTTTGTTTAATTAATAATAAGAACATAATTGGAATCGATGATATTCTACACATTACAATTCTCTTTTTGATGCAACAAGTCTTTTATAACGAACACTCATTTTAAAATTCAGGGGCAGCATCAAATGAACACGTAAACCAGAACAGATATTTAATAATATTCGAGGGCCTCTTTGTAGAAAAGAGACAAACATAACGAAGTTTCAGGGAATAAAAGAACTAACTGGAGACATTTTCTAATATACTTCCACCCCTTGGAATGCTAATTTTATTAAAATAGCACTTCATTTTAGTTATTATTGAGAACCGAGGCACATTTTCAATTGAAGTGGTTGTAATTTGGGGTTCACAAGGTTTCCTACAATAGGCTCACATAATAAGTCTCATACAACTTTCCCGCCCCATTTTAAATATGGTGAAAAAATTGAGCACATTTTCAGAAGGTAAAAACTAGAGGTTGGGTCAATCCGAAACGAACTAGTTAAAATTAACTATTGTGCAAAAGGTTCTTTCCTTCATCTAGTTCCTCTTATTCCATTGGTCTTACAAAAATTTCATTGGTCTTACAAAATTCGCATATGTATTTTCCAAATTATTTCGATATAAATGTTAAATAAAATATATCAAACAAGTGTTAATACGAACACTAAGCCCAACCGAATGTTTGACATTGTATATGGTCGTTCTACTGACGCAGGATATGAGGTGTTGCCGACAGTCTTCGGAATTACACACAGGTTTTATTGTTCGCTTTTTTAAAGGTATATGCTTATTCAATTCGTTTCAAATTAAATTTAAAGTTTATCAAAATAGTGACCCTTGTGAAGGGAATCTGGGCTTGGTAAAGATAATGGCTTGTACAAAGTTTGGTTCAAAACGGACATTCCATTCGTCTGATATTGGATTTATAAATATTGAAAATGTTGTCCAGTTGTGGAGAAGGTACCAGAATAAAAAATAAAAAAACGAGATAAGACATAACAAGGAAGAACCTCAGAAGTAGAGGTTTTAAAATCAAAGGAAAAAATTTAA
This sequence comes from Musca vetustissima, assembly GCF_032173495.1. Lineage (NCBI taxonomy): Eukaryota > Metazoa > Arthropoda > Insecta > Diptera > Muscidae > Musca > Musca vetustissima. The sequence goes on from NW_026879365.1 coordinate 172,763, forward strand.
AACAAAGAATTTCTGTGGCATAGAAACCCACCACCAAACACACACTCCAAAGTTGTTTTTTTAACATTCTCTCTCTCTCTCTCTCTTACAAGAAACTAGCATTTAAAGTTTTATGAATTGCATGCATAAAATGCAGAAACCACTTTCTGAAAACTATTCATATAATATACGAATTGTTTTTATCTGTGTTCCTTTTGATCCAATCGTTAATGGAAATCGTTCCGTTCATTGTCTTAATCTATGTCACTATTTAAGTCTATCCTTTGCCGATTCTGGTTGTGTTGTTTACAGTGACATGAAAATTTGATTTGCCAAAAAAAAAATTAGTAAGGAAAGTGGTAAAGTCGGACTGGGCCGACTATATGATACCCTTCACCACTTTGAGGATATTCTACATATTTATCCTAACAGATGTCGTATTTTCGAAGGAACATTGACATGAAATTGAACTTAAATATGCGATATTTATCTATAAGTACACGGACTAAACACAATTCCAACACATGTCATTTTGCAACCTATTCCATACTGTTTAGGTCCAAATAATATATGGAAGCTATGCTATATCTAAATCTCAACCGATTTCAACGAAACTTGGCAGAGATGCACCATTTACATTAAATCGGACGAAAATATATATGGGAGCTATATCTAAATCTGAACCGATTTTCACGAAACTCACCACTCATCATTCTGGACCTAATTCAGTACCCTATGCCAAATTTCGTGCAAATCGAAAAATTATAGAGGGACTTTGGTGCACCATTTACCTTAAATCGAACGAAACTATATATGGGAGCAATATATAAATCTGAACCGAATTGCATGAAACTTAGTACACATCATTCGGGACCTAATACAGTACCGTGTGCCAAATTTCGTGCAAATCGAAAGATTTATAGGGACTTTGTGCATCATTTACCTTAAATCGGACGAAACTATATATGGGAGATATCTAAATCTGAACCGTTTTTCATGAAACTTTGCACACATCATTCTAGACTCAATGCAGCACACTATGTCGAATTTCGGGCAAATCGAAAGATATATGGGGACTTTGGTGCACCATTTACTTTAAATCGAATGAAAATATATATGGGAGCTATATCTAAATCTGAACCGATTTATGTAAATGGTGCATGGTGCACCATTTACATAAAATCGGACGAAAATATATATGGGAGCTATATGTAAATCTGAATCGATTTTCACGAAATATAGTACACATCATTCTGGACCAAATTCAGTATCCTGTGCCAAATTTCGTACAAATCGAAAGATATATAGGGACTTTGGTGCACCATTTACCTTAAATCGGACGAAACTATATATGGAAGCTATATATAAATCTGAACCGATATTCACGAAACTTAGTACACACCATTCTGGACCTAATTCAGTACCCTATGCCAAATTTCGTGCAAATCGAAAAATTATATAGGGACTTTGTGCATCATTTACCTTATATCGGACGAAACTATATATGGGAGCTATATCTAAATCTGAACCGATTTTCTTCAATTTCAATAGGGTTCGTTCTTGAGCCAAATAAGTGACTTGTGCCAAATTTCATCCAAATAAATGCGACCTGTACTTTGTTTATAATTTAACATATACAGACGGACGGACATGCATAAATCGACTCAGAAAGTGAAAGTGAAAGGAACTATGTGTCTATCTCGTTTCCTTTTGCCTGTTACAAACATATGCACAAAGACGTAATACCCTGTACCACAGTGTGGTGAAGGGTATGAAAAACTAGCATTAAATCGTGAACGTTTCGTGAGATAATTTTTCAGACTTTCTACTTAAATATTCACGTCGATGGCCGACGTTTGCTCAAAGGCGAAGAAATGTTAGAAAATACGATCGGGGTTCTTCAGGACATACAGAATACACAAATAAAACAAGTAAAAGCGTGCCAACTTTTTTTACCCTCCACCAAGGGGCGCAGACTCAAAATACCTAAAATCTATCAGGGCTTCCAGGAAAATACTATTCCAGGAAAGGCCAAACTACAGACTAGTGGGGTTATCGTTATCGCTATTCTAAAACGGAAACAGATATAATTTTGATAGGAAGATTTTACACCTAAATAAAACTGGTTAAAAAACAAAATACCGATATTTGGGACATAATGTTATATGAAGGCCAAACCCTAAAAGGTGTACAAATAAAAGATAATTTTTGTACGAAGATTTTGAACACTTTGAGATTTCTAAAATTGTGAGTGAAATACTGCATAATAGAAGTACCGTAATGCGGCATAATAAAAATCGGAATAAAATTTATTCTGATCGAGCTCAATTTACCTCGGTTTACCAAAAAATTCAATTCATATCTTAATTTTTATTCGAGAATATTTTAAATACAATCCTGCTTTTGCATCAAAAAGACAAAATCTAAAAATCTTTAAAAAAACCAGTTCAGCTTCAATTGTGACTTGATAGGTTATCCGTATTCGAAGAATTTCGACTAACTTGATAAACACGTGTTAGTTAAGCGAAGGCTTAACGAATCGCCATTTTGTAAAATGTTATTTTTTATGCTTTTTAATTGCGTCCTTCTTGTGAGCCGTCCGAAGACGAACTGATATCTTGATTTTGTCGAAATCATACCCTAATCGAGAATATTTCAAATACAACCCTGCTTTTGCATCAAAAAAATTATGTAATCAGCTACAAAATAGTATATATAAAAGTGAAAAACAAATAAGAAAAAATATCTAATGAAGAGCAAAATATACCTATCAAAATTATGAAAATATTTATTAAAATTGCCACAGAAATTATGTAATCAGTGAAAAGTATATATAAAAGTAACAGGTAGAATTTGGTACTTCGATTAACAATTGGAGTCGATTTAGAAGGAATAATCTAAACGCATCTTTATCCTTCAGGCTTGTAGGGTATTATATATTTATAAGAGCTACTCGTGGTTTTCTAAGGCCCTACTATTTTCACTTTACGCTTAGCCCATAACTAACCCATACAGACGTACACCTGGCGTTATGTTGTGTCAGACTAGAACATCGATTGTTGCATTATGGCATTGCCGCATTAACAATTATTCAATAATCTTCATCGAATGTAATTTTCATTGTTAAATTATTCAATGTGTGCCATGCAATTCATTGTTGGAGCTGAGAGGACGGACCACAAACGACAGCAAAAAATAAAACGGACGCACTTCACAACATTGATGCACGATGCATTCAAACATTCGCACAAACCCCAGTTACATTATTACATTTGTCGGACATAACGATTACGAGTCGTATGCGTGTCTGACTGTATGTTTGCCTGTATGTATGTTTGTACAACCACTGACCATTTAAGGAATTGCCTCGTTTATAAACGTATATTTCTTTACCATTTATGGTCATGCCATTCATAGAGATGAAGTACACACAGACACACAGTGACCAGACGCACTTTAGAATGGTGAATGTTGTCCACTGATAGTCCACATGGTTGGGAGGCATAACTCTAGAGTGGTCGGTCATTCGATTGTTATACAGTAGTCTAATATTCATCAACGATACAAATCGCCCATGGCCATGAAGGTATTTCCAGAGAAATTCTGATAACAATGGGTGGAAAAATTGAAATATGAAAATAGTCGGATATAAAGAATAGGTTATAAAATGCAATTTGTATGTCTGTCTGTTGAAATCACAATGAACTCGAAATATATAAGGTAGGCCTTGTATAGCGTCTATATAACGGCACCACTTTATTCGGTATTTTCAAACGAATTGACAGTAATTCCGTATTTTGGTTCTCATTGGGTAGCAAATCTTTACTTTTTAGGGTAGCCGCCTTTATATTACGGTAACACACAAGCTTCAGCATTTGGTGAATGTTTTCCAATGTCTGTCATTTTGGATTCTCATTGGATATTTTGGGTTCTTATTGGATGTCAAAGTTTGACATCGAAAATAATCAATATCGGTACTCGTTTTCATATAGCCCATCGATATCCGAAATTATTGGTATTTTGAGGATTACGAAATGGCTGTAACTTGGCATACTGGTGTAAACAAATACCCACAGAAGATATTTAATATACATAAGTCCAAATTTTTACATTGACCACATACAAAAAACAAGTGATATTTTAAGAATGTTCAAGGAACCAGCCCAATTTTCCATCCTGAGTGTCTGTAGTTTTGTTTTTGTTTTTCCTTTTCTCCTGGCTGCAAATAGCCACTTCATGCTGGAGGGTATAAAAAGATCCACCCGGATATCGAAGTTTTTACTTGTTTCCTTTTCGATATCAATGAAAACATTTGTCTATACCAAAATTCCCCCCACTGTACAGCACATGCCAAAAACACGAACGTACGCACACAAACACACACCTTTACCCCGCGAGACTTTTTTTCAGATTCCATGTGTTGTTTTGCAGGAAACTATCACTGACTTACGTCCCTAGAGTTGGAAGCGCGATTTATTTTGCACCTTTGTGATGGCGCTGTTGCAATTGGACATGGATCAAAGTATGACACACACACATGCCACACTACGCACCGCTAAATATCAAGCGATAAGTGGATGGATAGTTGGATGGATGGATGAACACAAAAAGTGTTCGCCGCTTTGCCAGTTGGTGACTGATCTGATTCTGTTTATCATCGCAGTTTGAAAAGATGCGATTTGGAATGTACAGTGTTGCGAAAGGGTACTATAATAACTTAAATTGGACTTGAACTCTAGAAGGACATGCCCGATAATGTGCTCGAGTTATATTATCAGTAGAAGCTGATCCATAGCTCATAGGACCATGTTCCTGATGGTATCTCTATGGTGATGTTAATGTAACCAAAAGATCTAGGGGTAGGGTAATTAACAAAGGTCCTCAGTTTCCGATACATGAAATGTAGACTGAACCCAGGCAAGAATGCCAGTAAAGGTGAGTCTTACAGGCCGATTTCAATTTCATCGACAATAACTAAGACTTTTGAGTCAAGGATTCGTGAATGCTACCCAGTTGCTGATTTTCAACACTGAATCCGGAAGCAGTACAGTACGACAATAGCTTGACACTCCATTTCCCAGCTTATTACGAAAATCAACAAGTAAAGGCTGTGTGACAGAACCGTTATGGTTGCGCTTGATTTTCAAAAGCATTTGATTCTGTCAAGCACGACTAGCTGTTAGAGGATGTCGAAGGAACTACCCTTCAGCCATGTTTGAAAAATTGGATAATTACGCCGACACCAGTCGTACGTGAATTCGGAAACAAGAAAACAATTGATGACATTTGACATATCCTGAATATCAATCTCGTGGTCTTCTACATATCTGGCTAAGGTATGAAACAAGGAATATTGCCATCGATAAATAAAACTATTTTTGAAATCGAGAATATGAGGATCCCCATAAATCCGATTGAATACTTAGATGGAGAAACGAAGTGCCTATCCGTAAACAAAACAAAATATTGTCGAGACAAGATCCGCTCGGCAGTTTTTAGCAAAAATAACTGGGGAGAATATCCCAACAAAAAACTAAGGGAACTGATGAGGATCAGTGGCGTGATCCGAAACTATAGGACATGTCTAGTCTTCCATGCCTTACCCCTCGGCAAACAATGCCATACGTTCCCCACTAATAAATAGTTGTTTTTTTATAAAAACAACAAACTGGGATTCAGCCTGACTATTTTGCAAAAAAAAAAAAAACAAATGGTATCCCAAATAAACCGCCAACACTACCAAAAATAACAACCACCAAGTAAGAGAAGAGAAGCTTAGCAACATTTTTCTAGACTTAATTCAGTACCCTATACCAAAATTCGTGCAAATCGAAATATATATATATGTTCTTTGGTGCACCAATTACCTTAAATCTGATGAAAATACATATGGGAGCTATATCTAAATCTGAACCGATTTTCACGAAACTTGGCAGACATCATTCTCGATCTTATTTATAACTCTGTGCCAAATTTCGTGCACATCAAAAGATTTTCAGGGACTTTAGTGGACTATTTACCTAAAATCGGGCGAAGCTATATATGGGAACAATATCTAAATCTGAACCGATTTTCACGAAACTCTGCACATATCATTCTTTACTTAATTTAGTACGCTGTGCCAAATTTCGTGCAAATCGAAAGATATATAGGGACTTTGGTACACAATTAACCTTAAATCGGACGAAGATATATATGGGAGCTATATATAAATATGAACCGATTTGCACGAAACTTGACAAACATCATTTTAGACCTTATTCATAACTCTGTGCCAAATTTCGTGCAATTCAAAAGATTTCCAAGGACTTTAGTGGACTATTTACATAAAATCGGGCGAAGCTATATATGGGAGCTATATCTAAATCTGAACCGATTTTTTTCAAAACTTTTCACACATCCTTCTAGACTTTATTCAGTACACTATGCCAAAATTTGTGCAAATCAAAAGATTTCCAGGGACTTTAGTGGACTATTTACCTAGCTATATCTAAATCTGAACCGATTTTCACGAAACTTTGCATATATCATTCTAGACTTAATTTAGTACGTTGTGCCAAATTTCGTGCAAATCGAAAGATACATAGGGACCTTGGTGCATCATTTACCTTAAATCGGACGAAGATATATATGGGAGCTATATCTAAATCGGAACCGATTTTTCCCAATTTCAATAGGGTTCGTCCTTGGGCCAAACAAATGAACTGTGCCAAATTTCATCCAATTCGGATAATAAATGCGACCTGTACTTTGTTTACAATTTAACATGGACAGACAGACGGACGGACGGACATGCATAAATCGACTTAGAAAGTGATTCTATGCATATTCTCAAAAGGAACCATGGGTCTATCTCGATAATACCCTGTACCACAGTGTGGTGAAGGGTATAAAAAGAGAATGAGGAAGAGAAAAAATGAGCGCAAATAGTGATAAAATAGAGCGAAGTAAGATAATAGTTGTGACATGATTATAAGAAATTTTACTTTTATTCTAAGCGAAGTAATTGTACAATATGGAAAAAGTTAACTATGAATGAAACTATGAAAATATCCATCACAATTATTTTCTGTGTATTTATTCTACATCTTTTTCACATGTTATTCAGAACATATCAAATGTAATTCGCGAATTCCATTTGTAGTTCACAATATACAATTTGCAATACGAGAATTCCATTTGCAATTCAAAACAATTTGCATTTTAAATTCATAAAATTCCATTTGAAAATCAAATAATTCCATTTGAAATTCTTAACATTTGATTTGAAATGCATAACATTTCAATTGTAATTCATAACATAACGCGCAAAGAATATGTATGAATTTGAAATGAATTGTTATGAATTACAACTGAAATATTATGAATTTTCGGATTTCTTTGAATTTCAAATAAAACTCTACAAATTTCAAATGGAAATATACCAATTACAAATGACATTTTTTAAGTTTCAAATGGAATTTTTTGAATTACATATGAAAATTACAAGTGAAATGCTATGAATTGCAAATTGATTTTTCGAATTACAAATTAAATTCTCGAATTGCAATTGAAATGTTTTGAATAACATTTGAAAAAGATGTACACCTCTTTCACATGTTATTCAAAACGTATTAAATGTAATTTTAGAATTCCATTTGCAATTCATAACATATCAGCTGTAATTCGAGAATTTAATTTGTAATTCATAGAATACATTCCATTGAAAATTGTTAAAAATCCATTTAAAATCCAAGGAATCCCAAATGAAATTCATACACTTATTATAGGTTTTTAAAAATTTTTTATTTTATAAAATAATGTCTATGTATTTGTTTGTTTTTATTAATATTTTTCACTAAATAATAAAAACTCTACCCAATTATTGTTCAATTTATTTATTTTATTTGAATTTTAAATAAAAAAAATTACAAAATTTCGAATGAATTGTTACGAATTGCAACTGAAATTTTATGATTGTTATGAATTTCAAATTGAATTCTTGAAATTTTAAATGGATTACTTTGAATTTCTAATGAAACATTTAAAATTACAAATGAAATGTTGTGAATTACAAATTAAATGTTATCAATTGCAAATTGAGTTTTCGAATTAAATATACAATTATGATTTTGTTAGTTACACCTTTTTGCATTTTAGCTAACGATATGTATATATTCTATATATATAAAAGATTTGCGTTATAAGTTACTGACTGATCATCAACGTCCAGACGAAACAGCTAAAGCCAGAGCTCCGATTTGCTCGATTTTACTCGCGAGTGAAAAATACTCCCGAGTGGGAGTAAGTAAAGAGTACGAGTTTTTTAGGGAGTATACTCTCCACTCTTTTTCTTTTGTTTGGGAGTGCTCTCGAGTACTCCTTGATGAAGAAAAAGAGTGTGAGTCAAAATGTTCGAAATAGAGTATGAGTTCACTCTAAGAGTGAAATCGAGTGGACAAATAAATTTGGTTGTTTGGTTATTTGTGTGTGTAGTAGCAAACATTTTTTGATGTTGATCTTTTGTGTGCTGTGGGGAGATCGATTATTTTGTTTACTGAAAATGTGAAATACAAATAAAAATCTTATACCATATAAGATTTTTATGTTTTTTATTTCAATTTATAAAATGAATTCAACCGTGTGATTTAATTAATTCAATATTTTTTTAAAAGCATAAACACCTCCATACAAATTTTCAAAATGGTATTCATTAAAAATATGGAAAAGTATTCTCCAAAAATATTAAAAGCGCTGGTTTGAAAGAAAACCCATGAATGCATAAGTGGTTCATTATTTAATTTTAGTATCAAAATATTGCCGAGGGTTTCAATTTGGAGGCTGGTTCGTCTTGCTGTCACTATTTCAGACTTACATAAAGTGAACGCAGAGAACGAGCTTGTTAATGCACGCTTTCCCAGCAGTACAGCAAACCAAACATCACAAAACAAACAAACAATGCACATAAACAACATCAAGTAAAACAACGGTATCACAACAAAAAAATAAATAAAAATAAAAGAGTACTCGGCAAGAGTGTAATCTGCTCGATTTCGAGCGTATTTCACTCCCACTCGAAAACGAGCGAAGCACTTGCGCTCTTATTTGAGTGGCAGAGAAAAATAGAGTATACTCTATTTACTTTTTCTACTCGCAAGAGTACTCCCGCTCGAATTCGAGCGAGTTTCACTCTTTACTCGAATTCGAGCGAGCATTTCGGAGCTCTGGCTAAAGCTACAAACTTGAAATTTGGCATGTAGGTCGCGTTTGGTGCGTAGGCGTGTGATAGGGCGGGGTTTTTGGAAATTCGTACTAAAAGGTACCAAAACTGTATTAAACGGGAAAGGTTAGATGTAGAACTCTGAAATTTGGTATGCAGTTCTGCCTACGAAGTGGTTTGTTTGAAAAAAATTTGGAATTGAGTACTAAGAGGTACTAAAAAGTACTAAATATTATATTTAAATGGAATCGGTGAAGATACATATCTGAAACTTTGTATGTAGTTTAAGCTATTAAATCAAGAACGACGTGCAAAAATATTTGTTGGAAATTAGTACTAAAATAGTACTAAAACTACTAAAACTCTATTACGCCGGAACAGTTGGAAGTAGAACTCTGAAATTTGGTATACAGCTTTGTGAATAATAATCCAAAGGGCATGTGTGAAGAAAATTGGAATTTAGTACTAAGATGTACTAAAAAGTACTATATATTATAATTGAATAGAACCAGTGGAGATACTTATCTGAAAATTGATATGTAGCTTAAGCTATTACAAATAGAATTTTTTTAATTTAATTCGTATCTACACTAATACAAGATTTCAAGTGAAAAATCTCAAGAACTCTTGAAGATATAGCCAATTTATTGTGTCAGCATCAAGTGACGGCTAAAGGGCTTCCCAAACTTTAAACGCGTTTTTCTTGTTTTCGAATGGCGGGCACGATAACTCAAAAACTAATAACCCAATCGATTCCAGTTTTTTACACGTTTCTCTGTGAGTGTATAGCTTTCGTATGAACTAGGATAAAGTCAATCGGTGAAGATCTTCCTTTTTTTAACTTGGTTTTTGCTCAAAAATCGGCGATTTTCCAAAAATATTTTTCAAAGGTCCGCCATTTTGTTAATTTTAGAGCTAAGCCAATAATCCTAGTTCATACGAGAGGCAGACATGTACTCTTTCTAACACCGTTGGAATTTTCGGATTCCGATGTTGCAATGAGGAGTTATCATGCCCGCTATCAAAAATAAGGACTTTTCTTTAATTACCTATTATTACAAATAGAACGATGGGCAAAAATATTTTTTTTTTTTTGGAAATTAGTACTAAAATGTAATAAAAAGTTATGGATATTATATTACAATAGAACCGATAGATATAGAAATCAGGAACTTAGTATATAGCTTTTACTACAAATTTGTACTAAAGTGGTGATAAAAAGTACTAAATAAAAATAACAATGGAACCGCTAGAAATAGAAATCTGAAACGTGGTACGTTGATTTAATTATTACAAATACTTCGCTATGCATAATTTTTTAAACTGGTACTAAATATTGAAATCTAAAATATAGTATGTTGTTTAATTTTTAGAAATAATTAAGTACCATAGTGAATGTAAGAAATAGAAATATACTCAATATTTGTACTAAGAGTGGCAAAAGTTTGTACTCAAAGAAAATAGTGTAGTGATAAAGTTTCTTATTAAATGGGTTCTAAAAGGCCTGGAAACTACTAAAATTGTTACATGGGTATTGAACGATCAGAAGTGGTAGAGTTTGTAATTCGTGTATGTGGCTTCTAAAATAAAAGTATAATTACTCCGAGCGCCATCAACAAGTTAATAGGATAGAAATTGGCAGTGCCTAATATAAAAGTGTCTAAATATTTTTGCGTTATAAGTGACTGACTGATCATCAATGCCCAAACGAATCTTAATATTTTTCATGTAGGTTAGTGTTAGTGCATAGGCGCGTGGTAAGGCTGGGTTTATTGGGAATTCGTACTAAATGGTACAACAAATACCACTGTGTGGGAACGGCATGTAGCTTTGTCTATTATAAACAAAATAGAATACGCCAAAATGTTGGTAAATTGTATTTAAAGGTACCAAAAAGTACTAAATATTGGGTACGGTAGAGCGGATAAAGATAGGAACCTGTTATTATATACTTAACTGGAACTATGACGATAAACAATTATACATAAATATTTTCAAGAAATGGATCATTGTTAGTACATACAAAGAAATGTATAAATATATATTAAGTTATATTGTTTAGCTAAATCAATGTTTATGTATTTTAACTATAAAATATAATTTATTGGAAAGACTCGCTAACGATGTAGCGGGCATATGCTAGTATATTCTAAATTAGAGTTAGTCATGGTACAGTTCGTAATATTTAAAGAAGGAGATGTTATGTTTGGTACAAGTAGAATACTGTATACAGTTCTCCCTCAATAAATCTTCAGAAGATTCGTTACCAAACACTGTAGCACTGCAGCCATTATATCTGTCGGTTGGTCATTTAACAAATCATTGCTATCACAGCTAACTGAGTTAGCTGTTTGTGGTAATGATGTGTTGATGATGTCTATCTGGAGATGCACCCGTTGCCGCCGTTTTCTAGGAGCGCGGTAATAAAAAAATATGATATGCCACAAGACATACATGAATAATAATCCAGAATGCATTGAGAATGGACAAACCAGACAACAAGAAAAAAACAACAACAACATCGAGAACATTTTACAGCGCGTGCTATACGCATAATCATCTTTGGCCGGCGATGCTGTAAATACCTGACTGCCTGGCTGGCTACTTGCCACATGATGTCCGATCAGTTGGCAAACATTTGCAATTATATGCGCATGCGCCTCAAGTTGTCGGCTTTACAGCATCTTGACGAGGTGCAGATGTGTACAGCACGCTTAAGTTTTGGAAGGCCATATTCTATTGGGGAGGCTGGGGGTATTTGTTGTTGCCGTTTTTTCTTTCCGATTTTTTTTCTTGCCTTCGACATTGCAATGGTTTGTGGTTGCTGCGTGTCGCACTTAAAGTATTTTGTAATGTTTATTCAATAAACCTGCCGCATCTTTGTAGCTCCAGCTGCTCAACATTCTCCAGTCTGGACGGACAGACGGTCGAACAGACTGAATGGTCGTTGCATTTTTTGCTTCCGCCATCCCTGGCTATGAACTTGTACATCTAGCCGTTTCAGATGGCCTCTGTGTGTTGCATTTGTATTAATGTCTGATATTCTTCTCCGGTCCACGGCATCATCTCCGTCCATCGACCATCGGCAGGAGTTGAATTCTTTGGCATTTCTTGAATTTTTTCATTGAAGAACAAGACTGTGGAATGTTTGTTGGTGCGTGTTTGGCACATGTTACTTACCAAATGAATGCACTGCGCATGGAATGAAGTACACAATACAGGCCGACACTGGATGTCTGCTGTTCGGATCTGACTGACTGACCACGATGATGTATTGCAGTCAGGGATTATGTGCGGAGCTACTGGCAACCCTCGGGTTGCTAGGCATCAACTGCTGCTGCCGCATCAACTACATCATTCGTAATGCATTCCAATTTTTTCTCCATGGTTTGGGGTTCTGGTCAATTTCTTGTTCCTTTACCACTTGGCCACAGCAGTCCATAATGATGTCGATCGATGAAGTACATTTCGAGTGGCACAAGTTCGTAAATTCACGCATTTCATTGTAATTTTATTATGCCGATGCTGACGTTGGCCAACAGAAGAAGAAATTCACTAAAGGTGTTTGGCTGCAGAGTATCTCGAGTCGTGAACGTAATAAACGGTAGGTGGGACAAATGTATAGCATTTTAATGGGGGCTCCATTATTACAAGTTGCAAATTGAATGAAAAAAAAAAATAGTGTAGCGCTTGTTGGCATTAAATCTAATAATTGGGCATTAAATTCTCATTTTTCATCCAGGGAATCTAATTGAAGTTTCGTTTAAAAGTGCACATTTGTTAGACATTTGAAAAAAGTTTTTTTTTCGTTGGAGCTGAAAATATGGATTAAAGGTTTTCCCAGCTTCAGACTTTAGAGTGCTACAAGGGCAAAACGTTTTAATACTAAGTCCTTGACAAATTACGGACCGATGAGGGATTCAATTCCTTTCTTATTAATAAGCAAATACAAATTACTTCATATTTGGTCTTAAAATATGAATATGCGGTTTTTATAATAATCGCGAAAAGGTTGCACATTTTCGCGAATTATGAGAAGAATAATGATGATATAAGGGATTATGTCATTGTATTCATGATATACAAACACCTATCAATTAAATAAAAAATATATAATATATAAAAAAATATGGATTTTTTAGAAATTTGATCGCAACTGAAGCTGTGCTTACTACATACACAAAATATTTATCAAATTACTCAGATTCGCGACTATAATAATCTTATAAAAGATTTTTATAAATTCGTGATTAAACATTGAAACTAGAAGTAAAATTCAAAAGACACTCAAAATCGAGCTTCAAAATGTCAGCATCATTTAAAGGTAGATGCGGATAAAATTTTGAAAAATGATACATAAGAGACGTAGTCCTCATTTTGTAGGCTCCTAGTTTTACTTTGACACAAAGACCGTGAAATGAGTGGCTTAGTCACAAATCGATAGAGAACATTTTTATACCCTTCACCACACTGTGGCACAGACTATTATGTCTTTGTGCATATGTTTGTAACAGGAGATAGACCCATGGTTCCTTTTGAGAATATGCATAGAATCACTTTCTAAGTCGATTTATGCATGTCCGTCCGTCCGTCTGTCTGTCTGTCTGTCCATGTTAAATTGTTAACAAAATGCAGGTTATTATTCGAATTGGATGAAATTTGGCACAGCTCATTCATTTGGCCCGAGGACGAACCCTATTGAAATTGGGAAAAATCGGTTCAAATTTAGATATAGCTCCAATATATATTTTCATCCGATTTAAGGTAAATGGTGCACCAACGTCCCTAAATATCTTTCGATTTGCATAAAATTTGGCACAAGGTACTGAATTGAGCCTAGAATGATGTCTGCTATGTTTCGTGAAAATCGGTTCAAATTTATATATAGCTCCCATATATATATTTTCGTCCGATTTACTGTAAACGGTGCACCATAGACCCTATATATTCTTCGAGTCTATAATGATGTGTGCTATGTTTCGTGAAAATCTGTTCAGATTTATATATAACTCCTATATATAGTTTCGTCCGATTTAAGACAAATGGTGCACCAAAGTACCTACTTATCTTTCGGTTTGCATGAAATTTGGCACAGGGTACTGAATTGAGTCTAGAATGATGTGTGCTATGTTTCGTGAAAATCGGTTCAGATTTAGATATAGCTTTTCGTCCGATTTACTGTAAACGGTGCATCATAGACCCTATATATTCTTCGATTTGCACGAAATTTGCCATAGCGTACTGAATTGAGTCTATGTTTCGTGAAAATCGGTTCAGATTTAGATATAACTCCTATTTAAGACTAATGGTGCACCAAAGTCCCTACTTATCTTTCGATTTGCACGAAATTTTGCACAGAGTACTAAATAAAGCCTAGAAGTTTCGTAAAAATCGGTTCAGATTTAGATATAGCTCCCATATATATTTTGTCAGATTTTTTGTAAATGGTGTATCAAAATCCTTATATATCTTCCGATTTGCACGAAATTTGGCACAGCGTACTGAATTGAGTCTAGAATGATGTGTGCTTAGCCGGTTGAAACACAATTTTGCACAACGTACTTAAGATAGTGTAGCCAAACGTTTCTCAAGTTTTGTTGGAATCCGTCCAGATTTAGATATTTAACGGGAGGCCGATTGATATTTGCTTCGAAACGATTTACATTATTTTGTCCCATTGTAACAAACGAGTGACATGTTTATGGATTGATCTAAGGCGATTCACATTTAGATAAAGGTCACAGGATGCATCTTTTTAATATACCCATAGCGGTGAAGGGTATCCGACTTTCTACTTTCCTTACTGGTTTCACATTAAAGTAGACACAGTCATAAATTTAACTATTTGAACCACTTAAGAATAAAAATTTTGGTTCATCTTTTGATTCGGAAGATGAAAACACAATTAGTATCATTAGAAAAAATGCGTAAAATTGCCGGAAATTATGTAAATATGTGTGTGTGTCGAGCTTCTAATTGTGTTGTAATTGCATGCAATAATATCTAAGATTTAAACAAAGATTCAGACTTACGACGAAAGCGTTTAATGATGTATTATCCCAATTTGAATTCTTCTAGCGAAGGTGAATTTTCCGAATTACAAGATGTACTTAAATGTGCCATCAAATTCTTCCATTCTGACAAAAAAATGCGTCCTCATGCATGTCTCTAATATTTTGCCGACTCTGTATATATGTATATGTATTTATATATGAACCGATCAGGACCAAATTTTCAATATTGACATTTTGAAAAATCACAAAATCATTCTTTGTGACTTAAAAATAGATTTCATACTCTCGTCTGACTGAATATGAATAATATTACCAGTGTTTTCTACAACTTCAATATAAATTCTATCTGAACACATCCTCCTTTAATCAACGATCGAGGATATGTTTTGAGAACGAAAAAACCAATTTTATTGTTGGTTTTTTTTTGTTTTTGTTTTTTTTTTTTTTTGCCAACCAACATTCTTTTTAAATTAACAGCAAAATATCGCAGGTTTATTAATAATTGTAAATTTGTAATTTTAGTAAATTTTTGAGAAGCTATTTTGTTTCATTCTCTGTCAGATATTCATTCAGCTTGCGACAAATGTGCTAAAGCCATAATTAAAGATCTTTTACAGGGCATAACTCTCGACTGCACAACAAACCAACCAATAAACGAGGGTCCTCACAACAGAAAAAGAAAACCAGTGAGCGGAGCAGTATAGTCGAACGGGCCGATGATGTTCGGCTTACAATTGTGGCCTATAAATTGACTCAAAAAAAAAACAATCAATTTAAAGTCAACCACTTCTCTTGGATATACTGTCAAAATATCGGGTCTATGTCCTTCAGGGTAAATATATATACGCTATAGAATACAAATTTTGTCATTTGTCAAATTTGGATATTTGGGCCATAAATGCAACCTCTGATGACAATCAGACAAAAATAAAGTTTTTGGTCCATTTCATCGCCTAAATATTAACCGATCTTTACCAAAAATATGTCTAGGACCAATATTTCGCGGCGTTACAAACTCTCGGGGCTGCACAAAGCTATAATAAAAACTTATACGAAAGATTATCTCAAAAGGATCATAACTGATGACGAATTATGGCTACAACATTGGAACTAAAGTCCAATCATGCCTATGAAAACGTCCTGCGTTTGAGGAGATAAAGTAGGACGCGGCCGACTATATGATACCCTTTACCACTTTGGCTATATATTTTTGAAGGCTCATTGACATGAAATTGGACTAAATTAAATATATTATCTGTGTCTATATGTGAACCGGAGGAGGAAAAAGGTACAAATGCACCCGGTTATTGAACGTAAGGTTAGTTCAATAACCGGGTACATTTGTACCTTTTTCCTCCTCCACCATATGGAGGATATATTAAGATTGTTTTTCTGTTTATAACACATCGAAATAATCATTTGTGCACCATTTTCTTAAAATTGGGTGAACATATATACGGGAATTATATCTAAATTTACACCGATTTCAATAAAACTTGACACATGTTAGGCTATACTAACTTCAGTGCTTTGGTGCATTATTTGCTAAAAAAATCGGACGAAAATATATGTGAGAGCAATATCTAAATCTGAACCGAATGCTATAAAACTTGGCATACGTTAGACTATCCTAACTTCAGTACGTTGTGGAAAAGATTTGTGCCAATCGACCTAAATTTGACTATTTGGTGCACCATTTTCTAAAAATCGATCGATCGATTTTTCCCTGATAGGAGCTATATCTAAATCTGAAACAATTTCAATAAAACTTTGTTAGGCTATCCTATATGGTAGCTATAAAGGACCGATATACTCAATTTGGAATACCAAACATCCTAGGAGTAATAGCCATGTCAGTGAAAAATTAAAACCACTCTCTTAAATACTGTGATCTCTATCGTCATTTCAACACACAGACCGTTATATGAGGTCAACCCTAAAATGTAGGCGATATTGCGGCTGGTACGCACGATAACTCTCGAAGTTCGAAGATGGGAAATATCGGCCCACTCCTTCTTGCACCTTCTCCCAAATGTCAAAATTGTGCTACAAATTAATTTTATAATACCATTCGAACGGACTATCCGATTGGAAACATAGCACAACCTATTTACAAAACCAAGATCAAGTAGAAAGTTAGGTCCACTCCTTCTGGTACCTCCCCCACAAAAGGTCAAAATTTTCAATATTTATAAATCCAACTTCAGGCGAATGGAATGTTCGATTTGAACCATACCTTGCATAACCTATTATCTTTACCAAGCCTAGATTGAGTCCGAAGATGGATCCATTAGCCCACTCCTTCTGGTACAAACCCTACAAAGGGTCAACATTTTTAAATATTTATAAAGCCCATATCAGAAGAATGGAATGTTCGATTTGAACCAAACATTTCACAAGCTATTATCTTAACTAAGCCTGTACCGAGTATGAAGATGGGACCCATTGGTCCAATCCTTCTGGTATCTCTCCCAAAAGAGTCAACATTTTCAATATTTTTAAAGTCAATATTAGGCTATATATTGTCCAATTTGAAACAAACATTGCACAACCTATTATATTCACCAAGCCTAGATCATGTCCGAAGATGGGGCCCATTGGTCCACTCCTTCTGGGACCTTCCGAAGACCTTTGTAAACTATAGGCTGTGAGTATATATCTGTAGGCAACACCGACTGACACTTTTTTACTTGTTGTTGATAAATATAAAAATGTTAGTATATAGCCACCTCCGTTGGAGGTCAAACTCACAAGAATTTCTCGAACTTTAACCCACCTCGTTCATGAAAATCACAACTTCTTTACATTCATTGAACACAGTTTTGATTTTGTAGACAATCATTAACAGGCAGCAATCTAGCATAGCCAGACAACCAATTCCGTCCACATGGTCTTATCATTCGCGAGACGTTCTCTACGTTTGTCGCATCAATATGGTTACTTGCAGGCGCCTTACAGCAACAAAAACACAACGACATTTGTACGAGTAGCCCCAACCTCATAAACATTGACGGGCGTCGAACATTCAATGATCGTACGTACGTACCAACAGACAAACAACAATTCCATAATAGGTCATAATATTTGATGCAACGACAACAACAGTAACAAAAAAATTACCGCATAGCATTGAAAACTTATGCGACTGACATTGTCGATACCCTTGAATGCAACGGCATTTAACGCCTTCTGCTCTCCTCTGAGATAAAAATGAGAATTGCCAGCCAGTCATCCAGCCAGCATCATTCGATCAAACGATACCAGTCAACGCGTAACGTCCCCATCCAGTCATCCATCTATTGGTCGGTCATCCCGACCTCAGATTCAATGCCGCCAATTGTATGATTACTGAATTTAAAGTAACAGCACGCACGTGACAAATCCTTATTTGGCAGTGGAATTGCAATTCGAATTCATGGTGTTTTCATTTCGTTGTGACTTTTTGCTAAGTTTCCTTGCAACTGCTTTTAATGAACCCGTGTTTGGGTCGCAATAAAACACCGACTGGTGCATAAAGTTTTTTTAATTTTATTTCTGTAATGAACACATGGGTTTTTTGTGCCACAGATGGACAAAGGTTGAGTTTGATCAATCACATTATGGACCAGCTGTTCATAGTCACTGAAACACGCAAAAATATCAGGTGTCAGCTATATGTTCTATATTTGAGAATTTAACTTGAAATAAACAGTCTTATCGAGGACCTAATTGTACCATTAATTTTTGCCGAAAATAAATTTGGTCTTTGAAATGTAAAATAACAAATTGGATGATTTTCAGCCAAACTTGTATTTGTGTAAACGGCAGATCCGAACTTTTTATACCCTCGACCATGATGTGAGCAATGAAAGTCATTCGACCCCCTAAATGATGACTACATCAAAACATGGGCCCACATTGCAAATTATCAACCACAAAGAACCTTCAAGCCTAATTACAGACACTTAGGTTGGATACTGCATTTGGGACAATCAAAATACATAAAAAAGAGCTTTCACACTTCAAGAAGAGGAATGGAAAAATTGCAGAATTGCAGAGAAAATACTACCAAATTCTTTAAAATATCGAACAAGGGGCCTATTTTGGGGGCTATGTTATTGCATTATCTATACTAATAGAGTTGTAAAATGATTGACTTACTGACTGACTGATTCACTGGCTGACTGACTGACTGACTTAACGATTCATCAACACCCAGACGAAACGGCTAAACGGTCGAAACTCTTGGTAATTCATACTAGAACGGTACGAAAAGAACTAAATATGGTACTATTTGCATTTGGCGAAACGGTGGAGCTATAACTGTGAAATTTGGCTTCAGGGACATTTATAGGATAGATGTAACAAAGGGTTTTTTTGAAAATTCGATGTATATTTACCCGAAAATGTAAAATGTAAAAAATTTGATACAATTTCTAGCATGTGAACGGATTGAGCTAAAAACTTGAAATTTAGAATACGATTAAAGGTTGAGAAGTAGAATAGACATTAGGAGGTTGTTTTGAACGTCTTTAGTCATGTATACGACAAGTACTAAACGGCACTAAATTTGGAGGAACAGAATATTGGTACTTATGAGTACGAAAAATACTAAATCATACCGACGCGCTTGGAAATCTTTTTTATGCTCGGCTTATGGAACAACCTTTCTGTAACAAGCCAGCTAAGTAAGTACTATATTTGGTGCAGTTTAGAGGAACTGATAGAGCTGGTATATCGAAATTTGAAAAAAGATGGTGGAGTGTATAATTTAGGTATTTTGGTAGTTTGCAAAATTCGTACATATGTGTACTTAATTTAGTACACTTTGAGTTTTAGGTGGACCAATAGAGATGCGTAGAAAGTTTTGGAAATTTATACTAATGATACTAAATTTGGTTCAATTTGGATTTAGTTGAACCAATAGAACTGGAACACTGAAACTTGGTATGTAGTTTTGGAAATTTTTACATTTTTCCTCTTGGGGTGTAGGATTGGGATATGTAGGTAGTTTTGTAAATTTCTACTTATGTGTACAAAAAATACTAATTCTGATGCAATTTGGATTCATGGGAACCGATAGAGCTGGAATACTAAATATTTTGAATTAGTGTGGAATTTTGTTGGAGTGTGGAATAGAGGTATGTAAATAATTTTGGAAATTTTGTACTTATGTGTACTAAATGGTACTAAATTTGGTATAATTTGAATTTTTGATGAGCTGATAGAGCTAGAATCCTAAAAGTTGAAGTTAGTATTACTGTTGGGGTGTTGGATAGGGATATTTAGGAAGTTTTGGAAATGTCTACTAATGTGTACTAAATGGCATCAAATTTGGTACAATTTGGATTTAGCTGAACCGATAGAGCTGGTTTTGCAAATTCGTACTTATGATTGTTGAGGTAGGTAGTTATGAAGAGTTATATTAATGTGTACTATTTTTGGTCTGGATGAACCTATATTTGAAACTTGGAAATAAGTATTACAAGAGTACAAAGGGTAATAAATGATACCAAATTTAGGATAGAGCTAGATTTTTGTTGCGTTCAGAATTGGTGTGTAGTGGTGAGATATGGAGTAGTTTTGGATATACATACTATAAGAGAACATAGGTACTACAATTTTAATTATGGTCGGTATTGGTTTTTAAGTAATTCCCATAATCCCTAACGAAGTAGCGGGCATATGCTAGCGAAATAAATTATTTCACCTCTGAATAAATAATGTTCAAAATTTCAGACACTCAAGTTAGAAAACTGGGGGTATGAACTTCAACATAAATAAAAGAAACCAGTGAGCGGAGCAGTATAGTCGGACGGGGCCGAACATACGACACCATACACAACTTCAATACAAATTTAACATTCTGTGGTACTATGTTCTAAGATTAGGCAATATTTTGCGATATTTGCACACTTTTGACTGGTTGACCCCTCTAATTACTTATCCAGATTCCCTTCACCGTGGGTTGGGTTGTGATGTTTGGCTTTCGACTCGAAAAGTACAAATAATTAAGTTTTCGGTCCACTTCATCCGAAAAATTATTATCTGATCATCACCTAACATTTTAGGCGTTGTCCTTGACCATAACTGGAACCTCATGGAACATTTCTAAGCGATCAGGCTATATATCCACCTTAAAGTGTGGTAATAGGTTACTAAATAATATATGAATACGTAGGCACCTGTAACTCCCGCATCCGAGTACCTACGACAATATGATTGGTATCAATTTAAAGGTCAACCACTCCTCTTGGATATACTATCAACTCCTCGGGTCTTTGTCCTTTAGGATTAAATATATACGCCATAGAATCCAAATTTTGTCATTTTTCACACAAAAGTCAGGGTCCATTTGACCCGCTAAATATTGACCGATCTTTATCAATACAGGCATGCTTATTTTTTAGCCCGATCCCCTTCTCCATGTAAAATTTCACGATGTTCGGGACGTAATTGCGGCCTCTAGAGCGACCAGAAAAACCCACAAAAATTTAGTATTTGGTCCTTTTCATCCCCTAAATATTAACCGATCTTTATCAAAAACAATAGGGGTCTTCATTGGCCAGAACCCATCCTACATGCAAAATTTCGTGAAGATTGGTCCATAACTGTGGCCTGTATCGTGTTTACAAATTATAATGGACAGACGGACGGACGGACACACATGTCTAGATCGACTCAGCTAGTCGAGATATGACGATCGGTATACTTAAAGGTGGGTCCAGGACCAATATTTCGCGGCGTTACAAACTTTTGGGGCTGCACAAAGCTATTATACCCTGACAACATAGTTGTGTAGGGTATAATTAATAATTTCTAAAAATTAAATAATTTCTGGAAAGAAGTTTTTTTATTCGCTAGGCATCCAATATGCCAAATTATAGATATATTGATGAAAAAATGTAAAAACATGTCAGCCTTGAAGAGAGCACTCTTATACCAAATTAAAGCCCCATCGGTGGGAAAATGCTACTAAAGCCTTCGACCTATAACAAACCGATATTGATTTTTGGAACTAAAATAGGTAGTGAATTTGTTCACTCGAAGAAATTCCAAAATATAAAATTACACCAAGATTGGTTGAAACACGTGTCCAAGTGTCCAAACCAAACAATACCTAAATTTGGGATGTAGCGTTATATGGGGGCTACCCCAAAATCCAATATTAATACTTTTTAGTATCAAAAGAAATACATACCCCGAAACTTGGACCGTTATCAATCTCTTTTGGTAGGGGTTTTACTTAGACGTAGAATTTTATTCTGTTCAATAATATACAGGTGAAAATTTCGAGGTGCTGAAAGCGGAATGACAAATTTAATATACACTCCACCTTGTGGCAGAGGGTATAATACCCGTTAAATTCTGATCAAAAAAATCTGAATCGTTTACTTTTTAATCAACAACTATATTGTCCTCTTCAAAACAACTGCCTGAGATATTATGAACCTACGTCAGGGAGTACTTTCATAATGCACTTTTTGGTATTGTCAATAACTTCTGTTTTGAGTTTTCTCTTTTTATGTCCTCAATCGTGGCAATTCACCTTCTTTAATCGCGGACTTCAATTTTGGAAAGAGAACAAAATCAGTGGAGTCCAAGTTAGGTGAATATTGTGGCTGAGAATGATAATTTTGTTTTTGCCCAAAAACTCGCGCACAAGAATATATGTTTGAGCTGGTGCGTTATCATGGTGATTATTGGTCTATCCACATGCTCCATGTGTTTTTATCGGTCTTGTAATGTTTGCATACAAATCTATGCAAACATTATATTTCGTAAGCCACAATCTAACTTCTGAAGCATGGGGTTTCGACTGCTGCCAGAAGCAAATATGCTTATAGCGGAAATCGCAATTTTCTCGAAATCGCATTGGGTGTCAAATCATCCTACCAAAAATAATCAATACCGGTCCATTCTTTGGCATAGCGCCCATATAACATTATCAGATTTTAAATAATTTCCCATACAAAAATTATAACTTATTGGACCCTCTATATCGAGCAGCGGCGTGCACGATATAAACGCTATGTCTCAACCAAATATATTCCATATATAAACATTTTGACACGTGTCTCGAAAACAATTCCACTTAAATGAATTTGCCCAATTGTTTCGCATCGAAAGGTGTCATCAAAATTAATTTCCGAATAAACATAAAATGTACAACTACTACAGGTATCAATGATTACCTTTACAAATTTGGGGTACTTTGAGGTGGAAGTGGTAGTAGAACATCCTTTTACAAGCTTATTCAATTGTTTATGTTTATCAGTCGCCTGTCAGATAACGGTAAGTATCTTGCCATCAATTCCATATCGTATCTTTATTTGAATTGGCATTAACGGCACTAGAAAATAGACCCCTGCCTCGCATCAACAATCGGTCTCTGTCCTATTGACAATAGAATTGCTTTTTGATGGTGTCTACGCTTGAGTGCATTTCTTTCGATATTTACCGGCTGCCAAGTAGTGTAAACACGCTTCTATTCAATCTTACCCATACAAATGTGGAGAACATATACAAACATATATATTTGTCATTGATGTTATATTCCTGAGCCTTAGAATAGCAAAAGAATCGTAATATATAAAAGAGGTTATTGATAAGTGAGGGAGTGACTGACAGATCATCGCCCAGAGGAAACGACTGAAGCTAGATGCTTGAAATTTTGAGTGTGGGTTGCTGTTAGTGGGGGGTAGGGTGGCGTAGGGGATGATAGATACTAAGCAACCGCTCTGGTTGGCTTTAACATGGTGAAGACCAGGCTTATCTTGGTCCCTCTTTCATCTCAATTGAGCACCCTGACCTCCCCGCAGTGTCACCTGCGGTAGCTACTTTCATCACCTGTTGAAATAGTGAACTGATATGTGCCGCGAGTTCACCCATAAGAACTATTACAAATGGGTTGACAAGACTATTAAAAAGCAACGAAAAAGGTAAAGGTAAGGAAGGAAAAAGGTTCGCGGCAGCAAAAAACATGATAGTTAGCAGCACCAGAATCAAGCATCTCGATATACACAAGGCCACCTGGATTTCTCCCGATCGACCAACGAGAAATCAAATCGATCATGTTGCGATAGACGGAAGGAATTCATCTAGTGTTTTAGACGTTCGATCGATCAGAGGAGCGTATATCGATTCGGACGACTACCTTGTAGCAGCCAAGGCTCGCACTGGTCTTAATGTAGCAGCAAAGGTGCGATCTTACACAACACGGACACTCAACGTCGAAAAGCTGCAAACACATCTTACCCACTTGCTTGACGAAAGCACTCTTTCTCCCTATAATAATAAGGGCAAAGAATTGCCCACTCCCTACAACTGGTACGATCAGGAGTGTCGAAATGCTACTGACGTGAAAAACGCAGCGTATAGGGCAATCCAGCAGACAGTAGCAACGTGTAATATGAGGCAGAATTATAGGGAGAAAAGAAGAGAGCAGAAACGTATTTTCAGAAAAAAGAACAAGAAAAACGTAAGCTCCCGCTCAAATCGCATATAAAGTACTATCCAGGGTACTGTGTGAACGACTGACACCAATGGTCAATGACATTATTGGACCAATGAGGCTTCAGACCTGGCAAATCCACCATTGACCAGATTTTCACTCTGCGTCAAATCCTGGAAAAGACCCACGAAAAACACATCGACACATTCCGTTCAGAGGTGTTTAACCCTTTCAGTGTTTTTGTCGAATATATTCGACATTTAAAAATTCTCTCTTTCTTTGCGATTTTTCGGTTATCCTATGTACCGTTAACATTGATGTTTTTGTTTTTGCTGAAAAACAGACGAAACTGTCCGAGGGTTAAAATGAAAATTGCATTTTTTCTAAACTCTATGCCTTTATATGATTTTAAGTACAAAATTTTAGATTTTTATTCCGACAATTTTTTTTTTGACACTGAAAGGGTTAACGCCATGTCTGCGTTCAGCATTCCTGCAAAATTAATAGGCTATTCAGGATAACTCTGACTGGCACAAGGTCTGACTGGTATCAACGCGTAAGATGTCCAGTACACTCGGACCAACTGTGGAACATAAGAACTGCAGATTCGAGGTAGTCAAAAATTTTAAATACCTCGATATAAATAAAACTAATGACATCTATTTTGAAATTCGGAGAAGGATAGTGTTGGCCAACAGATGCTAGGTAGTAAGCAATTTAAAGCAAGGACACCTCTCGCCAGACCAAACTCAAACTGTACAAGACGCTGATACTACCAATGCTGTTGTATGTATCTGAAGCATGGGTACTTCCGCAAGCAGATGAGACAGCTCTTGTAGTGTTTGAGAGAGAATTTCTCCGGAATATCTATGGGCCGATCTGAGTTGACGGTGAATATCGCAGTCGAATGAACCATGAGTTGTACCATCTATTCTCGGACATCGGCATTGTCATACGTATCGAGCTGCAGCGACAACGTTGGCTAGGTCATGTTGTGAGTATGGATGAATATGCCCAGCGCAAACGGCATATAAAAGCGAGCCAGCTGATGGTTCACGCAGAAGGGAAAGGCCACGAATTAGATGAAAAGAATTGAGATATGGAGGTAGTTTCGAAAATGTGTACTTATGTGTTCGAAAAGTGCTGCATGGAACTAAATGTAGGACCTGTAATTGTATGCTCAAATATATAATTGGAATTCTGATCACTTTTGAATCTGTATTATGGATGTATGAAAGAGATTAGTGGTTATGTGTGCGAAAAGTACAAAACTTGATGTATGAAGAAGGGCGGAATTCGGAATTATATTATACAGTATTCACGACTTCCATATAAAATATTATTTTTTTATATTCCCTTTACGCATGCGAAGTAGCGGGCACTTCGCTAGTACTCAATGTTGAGTCATAAAGGATTTAGCAAGTTGTGTAAAGTGCCCTTGAATAATAAAAACCCCGGATATTGGAGATGAGGAATATTTGTCCACTGTTTCTGGGACCTCTCCCACAAAATGTTAAAACCTCAGTACCATACACACAAAGGGTCAATGTTTTGAAAACCTATACATCTCATATAAAGCGAACGGCATTTATAATTTACCCAAAGGGTCAACGTTTTGATCGCAATTTATTATTGGGGCAGATCCTTTCACATCTCACACCCATACCAAAATATCGTCCGATTATAGACCTTTTTTCAAGTATTATCTATTCCATATTTTCTATTGCTATTTTGTTGCACCATAACTGTGACGACGTCTTAGCTTAAGTAAACCAAAGATATTCGTAGATAGGCAATCGACGTTTGTCGACGGCAAACATTTCCTTTTGTGCCAGACATGCCATTCATTTTATTTTGGCAATCCTTTGAGAGTTTATATCCAGACCATACCCCAAATATATTTGAACAAATACCTTGATATGTACTTATGTATGTGTGAATAGGTGTAGTTGCAGCACAATGACAATCAGTCAGTCAACTACAACAAATAGCAAACAACGAATAATGCCGTTCTACTCCATCAATTGTCATTCCATTAAAGTGTCCTGATTGTATTTAACTCCTTTCGTTTGCTGTCGATATTTGCTTAATTTTCGTGATGTTGTTACTGTTTAAAGTGCACTTTTTGTTGCTGTTCTTCTGTTATCCTTCATTGCTAGCAAGGATTTTCGGTTTAGTTAGCAAGTAGCATTAACTGGATTTGTTCTACTTGTGAAGGTATGTTGTTTGAACTTGGTTATTTGTTTGCTTGTATCTGCCCCCATCCATCCCATTGTTCCTTCCCTCCTCTATCGATCTTAGTCCTTAGTAATCACAAATCACGCCACTCTGTTTACATTTGGTGTCCTACTCCATACAGGTGGAAGGTAAATAAGTGCAGTTATTAGGTGTACGAGAATAATGTGTAGCATTCTTGACGTTTAAAAAATTTAACATATTCGTATTCAATTAACAGAAACTAATGAAGAATTTCAAAAAGATCATATTCATTATGCCCATGAAAATCATTGTTAATGGCATTACAAAAATACCACCACGGAATGCTAAATCACAACCATTCCGGTTAGACTTTTTTAAGTTTTTGAAAATCATTTAATCCGCTGTATTTTGTTTTTTTTTTTCACTATATACAACAAGTTTGAACGGAGTTAATTCGGTCCTGTGGAACTTTTTATAAGGATGAAGTTCAAAATATGTAAAGGAGCAATCTCATGTTATGACAGGACTTTGAATATACCGAAAAAGACGTGAGAAAAATATGCTTACCTAATAGGAGCGCTGACGTTTTATGGGGATATACCAAAAGAGGGAGCAATATTAATTAATTTTAGGTATTGAAATTTGACAGCCAATAATAATACAAATTACAGCCACTTTGGTTGAAAAACGTGTCCAAAATTCCCAAAATATAGTTTTTAGTACAAAGATGGGGGTACCGTTATATGGGGGCTACCCTGAATCTTGGGTCAATACTAATAATATTTAGTACGGACATGTGCTATACATGAGAACTCAAAATACAAAATTATATCCAATTCAATTGAAAAACGTGTCCAAGATCTCCAAAATACCGAATATTAGAGGGTACCTGAATCTTGGCTACCCTGAAACTTGGGTCAATATTATTAATTTTTGGTAAGAACATGTGCTACACAATGAGAAACCAAAGTACCAAATTACAACCAATTCGGTTGAAAACCGTGTCCAAAATCTCATAAATACCCAAAATTGGTGGGCAACACCAAGGCGTGGATCGATATATCACATTTGCACTAAATGTTGCGATCCAATCGTGATTTCAACAGACAGACATGCATAAATCGACATAGAATTTTATTCTGATGAAGAATATATTGCATATACATTGTGGGGTCTCCAATGACTTTTTCGAGTTATTGCAAACAGAATGACAAATATAATATACACTTCACCTTATGGTGGTTATGGAAAGAACTATATTGATCCAATTTTGTGACGAGTCCCCGTATAACGCTAAATCCCAAATTTCCATACTTTGAGAAGTTCGGGCACATCTTATAACCAAATTGTCTTTAATTTTATATTTTGAATTCTCATTAAGAATAAAATTTCCTTATCAAAAATTGTCAATATTGGCCCAAACCCTTATATAATGTACCTATAGCCAATAATTTTTTCCAAGGTATGTAAACATTTCATAATTATCAAAACTATTTTCATACTTCAATCTACTCTACCACTATTTGCACTCATTATTTCCTCTCTCTCTCTCTCTTGACAAAAAAAATGTATTCCTCCCTAGAAAAACAGCCATCACCATGCATTGTTCGGCTGTGTCTTCAATCTCTCTCCTCACTTTGTGGTTGTTACTTTTGCAAACTGTTTCTCTTGTTCACAATTACGGTCTCTCCACTCACTCGATGCGAATTTTTTAACACCAATGCACAAGGTGGAGAGTATATTAATTTTGTCATTCTGTTTGCATAAAGAAACAATGGAATGCAACACTTTCCATTGTTTCTTTATGTCAGACACTGTTACCGACCTCTGCATTGATGTTATAAAATTCGCATATGTATTTTCCAAATTATTTCGATAAAAATGCCAAATGCAATATTAGAAATAATTGTTGATACGATTAACAATCACAACCGAAAGTTTAATAGTGTATATTATATGGTTGTTCTCATAACGCAGAATATGGTCGAGAAAAGACAAAACAAATATCAAACCATAAAATCAATATAGGAGAATCAAAACTACAAATAGTTTCTGTGTCATGGAAATTTTTCTACAAAGGCCCAAGATCCTATCGGGTTTTCGAATTTGTTTAAGCTTTAGCAGAAATTTTCCACCGAACTTTTGAAAAAGGCTTCTCCTCTGTTGCTGTAGTTTAATAATCCAGGTTCTTGAACGGAAAATATATGTTTAGACAATTTTCGGCATCAGTCTATGTTTTGACATAACCGATAGAAACGTACTGCTGCATTGTTGGTATTATTAAGGTTCTAACAGAATTTTCTCATAGAAGTTGATATAATTTGATATATCAATTTCCTTGTGAATAAAAAAACTTATTTATTTCCATAAATTATTCATTATTGGTTATTTTTTTTTAAATATCCCATATGCAAATGTCACGTTTAATTATCGGTATGTTGAAGTTCCTACTCCAGTTTTCCAATCTGAGTGTCTGTAATTTGGAACAATATGAAAAAACATAGCATAAACAACATACTACCACCTACTGCAATAAAATAGTCTCCATATATGGGCAATATTGCCAATTTTTTAACATAACTGAAGCGGAGGTTCACCCCTTTATAACTCGGGAACTACTTAAGTATATGAAAAAAAGTGAACAGGTTTGGGTTAATTGATCTGTCGTTGCAAACTGTTCATGATATTGACCTCCAAACTTTATTTTGGTGGAAGCTGTGTGTACTTTAATGTAAAAAAATGTGTAAAAACAGGTTGAGGCGAACCAGTTTTTTTATGTTCTCTATCGATTTGTGACTAAGCCACTCATTGCACAGCCTTCGTGTCAAAATAAAACTAGAAGCCAACAAAATGGGGACTACGCCCCTTATGTATCATTTTTCAAAATTTTAACTGCATCTACCTTTAAATGATGCTGACTTTTTGAAGCTCGATTTTGAGTGTTTTTTTAATTTTACTTCTAGCTTTAATACGCAAACAGGAATTTATGAAAATCGACTATAAGATTAATGTAGTCGCGAATCTGCGTAATTTGATATGTATTTTGTGTATGTAGTATGCACAGTTTCAGAGTAATACTCATCCAAAGGTGCGAATTTTGTGCGATCAAATTTCTAAAAAACCTATTTTTCGGGCAAAATCTTTTGATCTGTCAACTGAATGATATGGGTACCCGCGATCAATAGAGTTTTTTACGTTTCGGATGATTTAAAATCTTCTTCGTGAAATTCCATCTACTAGAACGGCGGGAACTGGCCTTCCAAAAACACGAAATTTGGCAAAAAATGTTTTTGAAAATATCGCGGATTTATTTGCGTTTTCTGTGTATCATTTCCGCTTCAATAAATGACCTCATACGGATTTTGATCTTTTTCGAAAAGAGAACGTTAAAAACTTCAGCCGAAAGAGAGATGTACGCAATTTATCTCAAAAATAGATTGTGCTGGCACATCCATGGTTCTTAATGGACCACATTGAAATGGTATAGATCGATGTATTTTTTTAGGGTGCACACCGAAATCGGATGCGCGTTAATAGCATATGGAGTTTTCGGAAATTATTCGCGTTTTACGATTTTTTGGGTACTTCAATGTAACGTGCGACACATCTTAGCCGTCAAATGAAATTTCGCAAAATATACATGGATTGGAAGATAAACTTCAGTACTTCCTGGAAACCGCATGCGCATTAAATGATTTTGAGAATTACGCGATTTAGACGCAATTTATCTCAAAAATAGTGTGAGCTGTACATCCATGGTTCTTAATGGACCACATTGAAATCGGTATAGATCGATGTATTTTTTTAGGGCGCACACAGAAATCGGATGCGCGTTAATGGCATAAGGAGTTTTCGGAAGCGTTTTACGATTTTTTGGGTACTTCAATGTAACGTGTGGCACATCTTACCCGTCAAATGAAATTTCGCAAAATATATATGGATTGGAAGATAAACTTCAGTACTTCCTGGAAACCGCATGCGCAAATTGTTACATTGGACACGTTTGGTCTTTTTATAGTTACAATTGCGGTTAACCACATACTATAAGCGATTTGACCACGATTTCATTACATCACGGCATTTTTTCGTGGGTATTTTCCCACATTTACATTCAATACATTCTCCATCAGTATTTCATTTAATATTTGGTATTTTCTCGTCCTAATCTTAAGATGAGAGTATTAAACATAGTCATTGGGGCTTCAAAACATCCCAAATATGTTTAGAATAATAAAGAAGAGGTTTTGCAAAATATATCGCGAGGACAGGACCTTAAAAACTATTAAAACCAAAATCCGACAAACAAATTATTTAAAAAAATATCGCGAAACCCCATTTTTCTAACTTTGAAAACTTTATGGTTCATTTTTATTGATCTAGGAACCAAAATATACGATGAAAATAGCGATAAGGAGGTCAGATTCAAATATATGGACGGTTTTCTGGCAATAAGACAAGAGAAATACATCTTATTTCGAAAAAAATACATCGACCCGTTTATTCCCTACTGCATTTTATTCGCAACTGATGGTGTTAATCGGAGATAAAATATAGAATGCGTATTCGCCACCAGCAACCACAGTTCTTCAAAAGACAATAGGATTTGACGAATAATGATGTTTTATCCCAACTTCATGTATTGGTTTTTATTACTATTGCTTTAGAACTGTTCATATATTTGAATCTGACCCACTTATTGGTATTTACATTGCATATATTGGTTCCTAGATCAATATTACTGGACCATACAAATTTCGAAGTCAAAAAATTTGAGTTTCGCGAATTTTTTTTAAATAATTTGTTTGTCGGATTTTGGTTTTTATAGTTTTTAAGGTTCTGTCCTCGCGTTATATTTTGCAAAACCTCTTCTTTATTATTCTAAACATATTTGGGATGTTTTGAAGCCCCAATGACTATGTTTAATACTCTCATCTTAAGATTAGGACGAGAAAATACCAAATATTAAATGAAATACTGATGGAGAATGTATTGAATGTAAATGTGAGAAAATACCCACGAAAAAATGCCGTGATGTAATGAAATCGTGGTCAAATCGCTTATAGTATGTGGTTAACCGCAATTGTAACTATAAAAAGACCAAACGTGTCCAATGTAACAATTTTTTCTAAAATAATAATAAAAAGCAAAATACTTTTTTGTGATAAACATTTTTGGATTATTATATATTTCGGCCGATATAGACCAATAGGTCTTTCGCTGTGATTCTTGCAGAAATACGATCTAAATATGTCCACAAATGTACTCCATCATACATAAGTCATTTTACATCGTTTGTTTGCTGGCTTCAGGCGTATAAATTGGAATTTTTTCAAATTTTTATTGAGGCAAAATACTTTTTACACTCACTGTATGTATATGATGACATTATTTTTTCGAACTAAAAACAAATATTTTTCCTCAATATCTTGCTTTGTTGTCGCTGTGATTTAGAAACCGCTACACGGACATTTTGATATCATTTTATTCATCATGGTGTTTAGATTATGTAGATATTTTTAAACTAATTTTTAGGTTTGTGTATGTCATTAATATAATGAAAATATTTACGTAATCTCCTACATTGTCTTTATTTTTCTCATATTTCGCGAAGATGTGCAACTTTTTCGCGATTATTATAATATATTCATATTCTTATTTTACGGAGGAAGATATATATCAACGTTTCTGGTCAATATAATAAACGGCGTAATTTTAAGATTTTTTTCTTATGCCCAAAATTAAAACCTCGATAACTTTTGCGCGCATCAACCAAAAATTTGATCGCGAACGGTTTCGGAGTCAGAACATTTTTCTCTATATGTGTACCAAAAATCATTGATGTGCCACAAAAACAAAAAAGCTGATTTTTTGAAAATGGAATATTAAAAAATTGGCAATATTGCCCATATATGGCCCGAACGGCAAAACTTTACGACATTTTTAATTGTTATTTATACCCTCAATATTATGACAACAGGTTATATGTAAACCAGTAAGAAATTTAGTAAAGTCGGACGGTTCGACCTTCACCACTTTGGGTTTATTCAACAGATCCTAGATTTTAAGTAAATGGTGCACAGTTTGGCCGATTGGCACACAATTTTGCAAAACTTACTGATGTTTCTATAGGCTAAGTTTTGTTGAAATCGTTTCAAATTTACATATAGATACAAATCACATATTTGAGGGCATCCTATTTCATGTCAATGTTCCTTCAAAACGGCAATAGGACGAACTGAAATACGTGATTTGTATCTATATGTGAAAGGAATAATTTATATACGGATGAATTTATATGTGAAAGCTATATCTAAATTTGAATCGATTTCAACGAAACTTTGGCTATAGAAACATCCGTAAGTTTTGAAAAATTGCGTGCCATTCTGCCAAACTGTGCACCATTTATATAAAATCGGACGAAAATATATATGAAAGTTTTATCTAAATCTAAATCGAGTTAAGAGCTATCAATACATTTTGGATCATAATCTAACATTTCCAGAAAAATTATTAAACTCATCGTGCTATTTAAATAAATTATTTTTTCTTGCTCATTAGATCCGTATTCATCAAAGTAATAAAAAAACATTTCAATAAATAATATTTGTTTTGGTTGCCTCGTTTTTGTTTTTTCTTTTATAAAAATAACACCAATTGAAAACACAAAAAAAAAACCTATGCAAATCAAATAATCCTTCAAATGAATTGATTCACTTATTGCAACACAACTAACCCATCATTTGACACTTTCCTCCCCCATCCCCCATACAACGGGATAACGCAGTGTCATTTTTTTACCAGTTTTGTTTAAATCGAACAACACACTCTTTTCAAAGTTTTATCAACATTTCACATTCATTCGGAATTCATATGGCCCCAACAAACTGTTTGACAGGGAGTCGAAGGACAAACTGACGAACGAGCTAAATATTTACACTTCCAACATATGTATGTGTGCCTGTATGTATGTGTGTGTGTGTTACTGTGTTGTTTATCCTACCCATAGAGGGCAATCAGTTATTGTCCATTCGTTAAGGACAACTAAGACAAGAGGACACTTGATGTAGTTACAAATGCCAAACTGCAGAAAAAAGGTAAGCACACGAACAAACCCATTCTCTCCCTCTTACACACACACACATACATATACACCTGTATTTGCATTTGTCCTTTTTTCCACTTCAGCTGCAATCAAATATAACAGCAAATGCTTTGCAGCTCTGAACTGACCCAAAGGCTGTATCAACGATGAGCCAAGTGCATTTTTTTATCTTCATTGAATGTCCTTCTCGGTAGTGGTGGTGGTTTATATTTTGTTAAGTTGAAGTGCCAAATATTTAAAACAAAAACTCAAACATTTATTTGAAATGGACAAATTCAGTCGATGTTTATATAACTAATAGAACTAGAACAAATTAGGCAAGCTATGTATAATTTCATGTAAATCGGACAGTTTTATCTTATTTCATATGATAAAATTAAATTTAAGTAAACATGACTAAATGTATATGGTAGCTATATCTAAAACTGAACCGATTTTCATTAGTTTGAATAGGAATCGGCCGTGGCCCGACCGTTTGTTTACAACGGACATGCATAAATCGATTTACAAATTGATGTAAGAATATTTCCAAAAGTAACTATCGGTCTAACTCATTGGATAGCCTTTAATATTATGAATATATGATATTGTAGATGTAAGCACAAAAATGTCGGGATCTTTTTTTATTTCTGGAAATATGTTTACCATCATTGAGGAAGCCAGAATGATAAATTAGGGCACTTCGTTTGGAAAAGGGAGTTAAAACATCAAAAAATATCGAATATGTTGAGAGCTTTTATATGGAGGCCATTTCAAAACAAAGATGGAAAATTACTGTTCGTTCGGCTGGAAAATGAGTCTGGGATTAATAAAATACAAAAAAATGGTCTGGACCTTTCAATAGGTCCTATGTTAAAGCAACGGCCGATAGTAAAAGCTTCAAAGGCGACAGCTAACGAAATTAAAAAAAAATAACCTCTTAGTTGCCTCTAAAGACCCTGAATTGGCCCTATGGGACCTCAACAAAATCGTCGATTGTCAAATGACTTTTGAACCTCAATTACTCTTTTGATCATAAAATACGACTGATGGTCATTCTCTGAAGATCTTCTACAGATCTTCTACTATATCCAACCTTTGGTAATATTCTATTGCCTTCATTTTGTATAGATTTTGTAGGTTTTATACAAAACTTTGAAGAGCAGAGATTTTCTGACACAATTTAATTCTCTTGAACATGATTTCTTGAACGCGTTATATAACCAAAAAGGGGTAGCTTCTTCTACGAATTATTGCACTTTCAAAATTTGGCCTGTCCTTTATTTATTGCGAAGGGTCGCTTACGCGACGTAACCTTCAAGTATTTAAGTAAAATTAAAGAAACAAATTCTTCGACTTCCGACTTCGATGCTCATATGTAAAATTACAGAATACTGAAATTTGGTAGGTACCGACATATTGGCCATACGTTAAAAAGTGGACCCATATTTATAATCTTAAACCAGTAAGAAAAGTCGGACTGGACCGACTATATGATACCCTTCACCACTTTGGGTATATTCTACATATGTATCCGTCGCCTTCTCGAAGGGATATTGACATGAAATTGAACGAACATAAATCTAAATCTAACCCATGCAGAACAACAACAACATCAAGTGTAAATACCAATACAGAAGAAACCACAAAATTTCTGTAAATACACTTGTCATAAGCGAAAAAAATATAAAAGAGGTTATTAGAAATACTTCGACACACAATACATTCAAAAAAATTGTGTGCCGGTCGGCCAAACTTTGAGTCTCTAGTGCACAATTTACATTAAATCGAAAATATATTTTCAAAAAACATTTTTTGTCAAATTTCGTGTTCTTGTAGATGAATTTTCACGAAGAAGATTTTATTTTATCCGAAACGTAAAAAAACATTACTGATCGCGGGTACCCTTATCAGTCAATTAAGAGATCTAAAAATTTGGGCCGAAAAATAGTTTTTTTTTTTAGAAAATTGATCGAACAAACTGTTCACCTTTGGATGAGTATTACTCTGAAACTGTGCATACAACATACACAATATATATATATATATATATATCAAATTACTCATAATCGCGACAACAATAATCTTATAATCGATATTTAGAAGTTCCTGTTTGTGCCTTAAAACTAGAAGTAAAATTCAAAAGACACTCAAAATCGAGCTTCAAAATGTCAGCATCATTTAAAGGTAGATGCAGATAAAAATTTTAAAAATTTTACATAAGGGACTTTGATACGAAGACCGTGAAATGCGTGGCTTAGTCGGGAAACATATATGGGGTGCCCATTTTTGTTTCATATTACAACTTACAAAAAAATCCGCATAATAATCAGGGACATTACTTATAATTTCTAACAAATAATATTAAATTTAATTGTCTTATATTTCGTAATAGTGTACTTACCACATTTACAAAATCTTGAAATGTTACATAACCTGGTCCAATGGGTGATTTAGCCTTTTTTGCTCTCTCCGTTAATAGCTCTCGTTTATTCATAGGCACTTGTGATATAAATTCTGGCGATTTTAAAGCATTTAAAAACTCCTCGACAGTTATTTCGCCAAATCCTTCGGGATCAAACTGTTGTGGTAAGAAATAAAATTAAATAAAAACTTTTAAGGCATAACTATATATGAATATAAAAAAATGTAGAAACTTACCATGTCAAATAACAGCTTCCATTTCTGAAAAAAAAATATTGAAAATGAACATTAATAAATATGTTATATTCAACAGATTTTTTTATCAAGAATCGCAAAATTAAAACACCGAACAAATTGGAAGGCTTGGGTAGAAAAATCAAAATACGTAATATTAATGTATGGGACTATCTTCAAATTTCCTCCAAAAATGTGGTTTAGACTCCAATATCAGGGAATGCAAAACTACAATGGGAAAATGCGGCTAAAAACTTAAAATACTAACATTGGGATGCTACCCTTGTATGGGAGCTTTGTCAAAACATAGGCCTATGCTGATCTCTGTATATACATATATGTATTTGTGCCTTCGAGAACTGTTTATACCAAATAACAACCACATCGGTGGTATAATTCAGATAAATTTTCAAAATAACTGGTAATGGTAAAAAACTGGTAATGGTAAATTTGGTAGAAGGATTTGACACGCCATGAGAACCTGAAAAATGAAATTTGAGTCAATTTGGTATAAACCTCCTGTTAATAACGAAATATATTAGTTCACATTTTGGAATATGACCTATATAAAGAATTGTTCATTTTGTAATAACATATTCTGTTTATTCGATTTATGTCCTGACAACAGGCACTGCTAGTAATTTATTAATTTCTAAAGTTAATTAAATCATAATTCTATTTTCTCTTCAACTTACATCTCGCAGCAACTCTCTGCGTAGTTCGGCCTCATCAAAATCCGAATTCAGTGATGTGTGTTCAGTATCATAACCAGCATCGTTGGTACCCTGCAACAAAAATTGTAATGAAAAAGTTTATTTTTATTGTTTAATATTACAAAGAAATCATTCTCAAATACGTACATATCGTGGCTGTGTCTGTGATATCGAACCAATGGAGACCAAAGAACCGGCTATTGTCGATATAGCCGGTTCTATATCGGCCATGGTTTCCTGTTGACTACCAAGACCATCAATGGTGGTAGATTCTATTGCAGCACGAGTGGTCCACATTATAAAACAATTTACACCGTAAATGCTATCTCCTTCCAATTGGTACTTGGATGAAGCAGTTTCTGTTACCAGCTGACAATTCCATTCATGGGCTGTTTATTGTGTAAAATTGTTACTGCATTCGATGATTTTGGTTTTTCTTTGTACGCCTGAAAATATGCAAGATTTTTGTAAAATTTTTGTATGTGACATGAGGAAAGACAATGGAGTACAAACAAGTGAAAAAAGCGTTGGATACCCTCCACCATAGCTATACTGACAGATACTTGAAATGAAAATATAGGGAAAATACCACAAAGAACCTATACCGATAATTCTACAAACGGATTTATGTAAACCATTATGTACACGAAATAAAAATTTCAGCAATTTTTAATGGGGATTTTTCTAAAATCTGAAACCCCAAAGCGTGGGGTGCATGGTAGAATAAAAAATCCTCAAACCACTGCAATTTAAATTGCAAAGTTATATGAGGCTTTGTTATGTATCTCAATTCTTCCCTTCCGGAATTATCATTATATGGATGAGATGCCTGAATGCCTGCCGATATACATGAAATAAAACTTTCAGAAATAATTATGGATATTTTTCCTAAAAACCCCAAAAAGTGGATCGATACTGATGACGCATTGTAGATACTGACGATGCATTCAAAATACTGCTATTTAGAGGTTTCAGTCATATAAGACCATCAACACAGGTTTTATATAGTTCATTCTCGAACCTCACATTCTTATTTTTTTATTTCGATATCCTCCGCAGATAGAATGATTACAACAAAGTCTAAGAACCCAACCCAAAACGCGGAACAAATGGGACTACCCCTAAAAGGGGGCGAATATTAATAATTTTTGAGAAGGAGGTTTGTTACCATATACGACAACAAAAAACCAAATTACAAAGAATTTGGTTGAAAAACGCGTTCAAGAACGCCAAAATACCGAACATTGGGGGGTATCCTTATATGGGGGCTACCCGAAAAAATTTACCTATATTTATAATTTATATTGGAGAGATTTGCTACCCAATAAGAACTCGAAGTACTAAATGACAGTCAATTCGGTCGAAAAATACGATCAGAACCCCCAAAGTACCGAAAAAAATTTGGGTACCGTTGGTAATTTGGTACCTAATAAGAACCCAATGTAAAAAATATCAGCGAATACAGTTATAAAACGCGCCCAAGAACCCCAAAATACCGCAAAATTGGGAGTACCCTTATATGGGGGCTATCCGAAAATATGGAACCATATTTATAATTTTTAGTGGAATTCTGGGAATTCAGTTGAAAAACGCGCTCAATAACGTTTATATGGGAGCCACGCCTAAACGTAGACCGATGTAGCCCATCATCGAACTTGGCCTACCTGCAAATAAAAGACGACTCTATGCAAAATTTTGGCGAGCTATCTCAATACGTTTAGACGCTAGAGTGATTATAACAGATACAATATATATAGAATATATTGACCTCCAAACTTTAGCTGTGTCTATTTTAATGTAAAAAAATGTGTATAAACAGGTTGAGGCGAACCAGTTTTTTATGTTCCCTATCGATTTGTGATTAAGCCACTCATTTCACGGTCTTCGTGTCAAAATAAAACTATAAGCCAACAAAGTGGGGACTACGCCCCTTATGTATCATTTTTCAAAATTTTAACTGCATCTACCGTTGAATGATGCTGACATTTTGAAGCTCGATTTTGAGTGTTTTTTTTAAGGGTGCATACCGAAATCCAATGCGCGTTAATGGCATATG
The DNA here is from genome assembly GCF_032173495.1 of Musca vetustissima. Taxonomy (NCBI): domain Eukaryota; kingdom Metazoa; phylum Arthropoda; class Insecta; order Diptera; family Muscidae; genus Musca; species Musca vetustissima. The sequence goes on from NW_026879365.1 coordinate 212,095, forward strand.
GAGTTTTCGGAAATTATTCGCGTTTTACGATTTTTTGGGTACTTCAATGTAACGTGTGGCACATCTTAGCCGTCAAACGAAATTTCGCAAAATATACATTGATTGGAAGATAAACTTCAGTACATCCTTGAAACCGCATGCGCATCAACTGATTTTGATAATTACGCGATTTAGACGCAAATTAAAATGTATATATATATATATATATACAGAACCCCAATCTTGGTACAATCCGCAAGGTGTATACTTATACACAAGAAGTGATTATTTTTATGTCAATTTTTCGGCGAAATTCGGGTAAAATAGTAGAATAACCCCAAAAAGCTGATTTTTTGAAAATGGAATATAAAAAATTGGCAATATTGCCCATTTATATTTTATAAGGTCGGAAATGATTATTACCCTCCCTATCTAAAATCGTATGGGCGACATTTTTGTAAGGACGAAAAAGATGCACAAGGATTTCATAAAGAAGGAGGATATATTTTACAAAAATATTCCCAATACGATTTGATTGCAGAAATTTCATCTCAAATATAACCCTTGTGCTTCTTGAACTTTAGAGTAAAAACCAAAAAATTACCTATGATAAATTTGTCCCTCTGTGTTCCAAATATACTCGCCAAGAGCGTTAAAAACTGACTCCAGTATTAAAATATGGGTCGAGAAATGAAATAATCTTAAATTAATATAAAAAACGAATTAATGTATACTGGCAATGTTCTGCAGTTTTCCACTTACTGGGATTTGTAAGTGTCATGTCATTCTTTTGAGATAATTTTCGTCAAATCATAACTTGAACCAGTAAGGAAAGGTCAAAAGTCGGACGGGGCCGACTATATGATACCCTTCACCACTTTGGGTACATACAAAAAATGTTAATATCTACAATATCCTGTAGATAGAACAGACATAGAATCTTTGGAGGACCATTGAATTATACTTGAATTCGATGTGCAATGTTGCCAACCATGTGAAATATTATAAGGAAAATTTTGTCAAATGATCGAGAACAAACAAAAAAGGTTGTTGTTGTGAGACATCACCTTATTATTGCATCAGGATTGAGATGGAATCGGGCGAAATTAAATGTGCTATCTAGATAGATATTTGAACCAATTGAAAAAAACTCATACACTCTAAAATCAATGAAAAATTGCATGTCAAACGGGCCGACTTGGATTCATTGGTGTACCATTTGTATGAAATCGAGTAAAATTATTTATAGGAGCTATATATAAACGCATGGACCTAATTTAGCAACCGTTTGTTTTTTATTATCACTCTACATTCAATTTAATACCATCGGCCAAATTTCGTGTAAATCGAACAAACATAGGCCCGTCGGTGCACCAATTACATAAAATCGAACGAAAATATATAAGACCTATGTCAAAATCTGAACCGATTTCAACAAACCTTATCACACATCATTTTTCCTCAATTGCGCTCGGAAAAATCGGAAGAAACTATATATGAGAGCTATATCTAAATCTGAACCGATTTTAGCAAAACTTCTCAGACATCAGTCTGAACCTAATTCAGTATTGGGAGTTTGGTGCATCATTCACAACAAATCGGACGAAACTATATATGGGAGCTATATCTAAATCTGAACCGATTCTAACAATACTTCGCAGACATCAATCTGGACCTAATTCAGTACTCTGTGCAAAATTTTATCTCAATCGGACAAATATTGGGAGTTTGGTGCATCATTCACAACAAATCGGACGAAACTATATATGGGAGCTATATCTAAATATGAACCGATTTTAACAAAACTTCGTATACATAATTATGGACCTGATTCTGTGCGCTGTATTTACATAACCGAATTGATGGTTACAGTCGTTCTATCATCGTTTTCGAAAAATAAGGCCCAATCACATCTTCGGACCAAATAGCGTATCAAACAGTGACTTTTTCTGGGTGTATGGAATCTCTTGAGGATTTTCCATATCGAAAACAACTTAACATTTTTATAGGGCTCCATTTCAAATATTGTGATCTGTATCGTGATTTCAACAGACGGACGGCTACTCATAAATCGACATAGAATTTTATTCTGATCAAGGATATATCGCCACTATAAATGCAAGCGGACGTAACTACACTTTTACTAATTTTACAGGAGAAGCAAAAACGTTATAATATCTATAAATATGGAGTATGGCAGGATTTTTTTTTTTCAAAGTTTGACAGCACTATAGGGCCGTATTTATTTTTTTATTTATTTCAGTTATTTTCTGAAACAAGCGGACGTAACTACAACAAAATTATAGTACAACAAAATGACTAATAATTATCCGATTGAGACTAAAATTTGTACAGCGTACTGGATTGAGTCTAGAGGGATGCGTGTTAAGTTTTGTTAAAATCGGTTCAGATTTAAACTAGCATCCCCATACATATATTTTCATCCGATTTTATGTAAATGATGCATAAAAGCCACTATATTTCTTTCGATTTTCACGAAATTTTGTATAGCGTACTGAACAAAGTCTAGAATGATGCGTGCTAAGTTTCGTGAAAATCGGATCTGATTTCGATATAGCTACCATATACATTTTCGACCGATTTTATGTAAATGTTGCACTAAAGACATAAAATATTTCTCCGATAGCGATAGAACTTTGCACAGGCCACTTTTCCACCCAGTGGTAACTAATTATGTCTCATAAGTTAAAAAAATAAAGAAAAGCTTTAAAATATCGAATTTCGGGTTACCGCTATATGGAGGCTACCGTAGAAAATTGAACGATATATCTCATTTTCAATACCAATCATCCCAGAAGTAACATTAATATACGTTCAGAATTTCTATCTTCAATATTGCGAGTTCAGAATTTCTATCCTCAATATTGCGAGCTTTAGTTTTTTACAGGAGTGTAGTTACGTCTGTTTGCATTAATAAAAACTTACTATTGTAGTTACGTTCGTTTGAATTTCTTTAATTAGATCGCAGTTTTTGACGTTAGATGTCGAAATTTTTGTGTAAACATGAAGTTTGTCCAAAAAGTCCATTTCGAATTATTCTGTAGTTACGTCCTTTGGCATTTATGATGACGAAATTCGCTGTTGCTGTGAAAAAAGTCATTTAGGAGGGGACCCTGAGACCCCCCCCCCCCCTCTGGCTAGGAGGGTGGTTCTGAGGGCCTATAATGGCAATTTACTACCAAATTAGAGTCTTTTCGGTTGTAAAATGTGACTAACACCTTCAATATATAACAATTAGGTGGTGTCATTGAATGGGAGCTATACCAAAACCAGGACCGATATACCCCATTTGCAATACCAAACATTTTAGAAGAAATTGCAATGTTAATGCAAAATTTAAAATCAAAATTTTGCGAACTAAAATAGAGGTTTGCATACATTGTTACACATCTATGATGTTTGAAAACTGGGATATGTCGACACACATTACGTTATGTCTCCAATATAACGACATCCAAAAAAAATCGGAATTTTTGTGGATTTTTGGCACGTTCTATATTTTGGATTCCCATTGAGTAGAAAATCTCTCCACCAAAAATATCAATATTGACCGAAGTTTCATATGCCATTTACATTCGCTTCATATGCCATTTACATTTACCAGAAGGAGTTAACCGATTGGCCCCATGTTCGGACTTGATCAGGATTTGATAAATATATTTCGATGTGCGAAGTTTGGATCAAAGCGGACATTCCATTCGCTTGACGTTAGATTCATAAATATTGACACATTGTGGGGGAGGTAGCAGAAGTAGTGGAAATATTACAATGTGCATAGTTTGGATGAAATTTGAAAAAATCGTTATTTATGTTTTTTTTTTTCTTTTGCATATTTTTATTTACTAATATTTCGACTGTCTTCGGCAGTCTTCTTCAGGGAAAAAGGTTTTTAGAAAAGTAACCGATTTCTATCAACGTCTATGCTAAACTGATATTATTAAAAATAAGTAAAAACTATATTCCTCATCTTCCAATTTAATTTATGTTCGGTAGAAATATTACTAGGAGCAAAGTTTTCATTGAATTGGTTCATCCCTTCGAGAGTTATTGTCCGTGCAAGCCAGACAGACTCCAAATTTTCTGAAACTGATTTTACCAAAATAAACTTGAGATCCAAAACTAATTTTTTGATAACGAATATTTTTGTCGTAGCAAATTAGAACGTAATTTGTTATACCTTTATAAGAGTATACAGTATGGTATAAAAACAAGTAAAAAAGTGTCAGTCGGTGTTGTCGACACACAGTGTCACGGCCGCGGCCAAAAATGGTCAAAACCAAGTACCTCGGAGGACAAAATTGTTGATGAGTTTGTTAGAAAACACTCCAATTAGAATAAATATGAAATTTTATATCGATATGTCGAGTAGTTTTGTCTCTACAAAGGTTCAAATCTGATAATTATTTATAAACTGATTTTTACCATATTTTCGAAAAATGGGTGTGTTTTTCTGATGCTTAAATAATTGAATATTCAAATTAACTAGGATTCGCTGCATTTTGTATGTATATAGATATCATATAGTGTATACAGTCGTCCACACTTGTAGTACTTAGCTCATCAAATTTGCAAAACAAATTTTGAAATTAATGGAGCAGAAAAAAAAGTTTAAAAAAGGTTAGCTCTAATTTTTTTATTTGAGTGGTAAAAAGTATGTTATTTAAGGAATAAAAAATAGCTGCGGAGACCTGCGCTCCTAAGAGTTATTTAACTTTTTTGGTGACCACCTTATACAAAAATATGACATATTCATGCAATATTATGTATACAATTAAATAAGTTAATGAGGGCCAAATAGGAAGGAGAAGATGGATTCTGAACATAGTAATCGTACAATATTTTACATAAACTTTGCAATTAAGTGGTAAAAACGTTATTCGAAGCGGAGATATGGGAGAATTGGTTTTAAAATATAGCTTTCAAATAAATTATTAGTCAGTTTTAAGATTATACAGTATTTTTCGGTTAATTGACCCTACGGTTAATTGGTTTCCCCGCTTAATTGAACCACATGATGGGGCAAAAAAATTGCATACGAAAACATATGTAAATTTCCTCGGATAATTAAACCCTGTTAATTGATTTTCCCGTTTAATTGGTTCAAAATGCATGTCATCAAAAATAAATTTTCCTTTATTTTTCACCGGTTAATTGCATTATTATATTCCGATTTAGATGAAATTTGGTAGACAAATTTTATTTGGCCCAAGGACGAACCTTATTGAAATTGAGAAAAAATGGTTCAAATCTAGATATATCTCCCATATATATTTTCGTCGGATTTTTCGATTTGCACGGAATTAGGCATAGCGTACTGAATTGATTCTAGAATGACGTGTGCTAAGTTTCGGTTCAGTACTAAATATAGCTCTCATATACATACATTTTCTTCCGTTTCTATATAAGTTTTGTGCGAAAGGCCCAAAGTTTGTCCAATTGGCACACAATTTTGTATCATGTACTTAAGTTAATATAAATCAATTACACACAGGTTTTATTATTCGCTTTATATAAGTTATGTTTTTATCAAAGAGGTTTCAGATTTAATATTGATCGATAATATTAATATAATCAATAATAAAATTAACAAGTTGATAAAATATTGACCCTTTCTGGGGGAGGACTTGATCTAGGCTTTGTAAAGATAATAGATTCTGCAAATTTTTGTTCAAATCGGACATTCCTTTTGGCTAATATAGAATTTATAAATGTTGACAATTTTTTGACCATATGCGGGGGATCATCGGAATATCTACACTCAGGGAAAAGTTGCAACTTAAAAATATGATTGAGCAATCTTAAATCAATAATGTTCAATGTAACAGAGAAATTACATTGAAATACATTAAATTAATAATGTTCAATTTAAAAATAACATTGTTTCCAATTATTTTCAGAATTATAATGTAACAACAATGATTTAAAGCTGAAAAATTTTATTTTAAGTTGAAATTTAAGTTGAACAACATTAAATTAAGATTGTTTCTATTTATTTCGTGGATTGCTTTGAATTAACATGGAATCCACTTTAATACTAGAAAGACTGGAATTGTATATACCTATATTGCCTAAAATCGGTCAAAATGACCTCATTCTGAAAGAATTTTTATTGTGTAAAGACATTTATTAAACTTATTTTTTCCCGATTTGTGTGTTCGTTGTGTTTCTAAAATAGCAAACGGTTTTCGATGTTGCTGTACTGATCTGGTCATATAAGATCTGGTCATATAAGAAATTTACTTTATACAATAATAAAAGTAGGTTGATAGTTTAATTGATTTCACAAGAGGTCAAAATGACCGATTTTAGGCAATATAGGTATAGCACATGTGAATATGGGGAATGAAAGAGAGGGGGAAGCATATACTATGATTAATAAACGTACTTCTATGTGGTACAAAAAGTCACCAAAATTCTGCAAAAATTTTGGAAGATAAAGACAACAACAAATTGGTCGAGTGGCTGGAAGACACAAGATTGTCAGAAGTTTGCCCTTATTTAAAAGGGTAATTTCGATTTATGTCATCGTACATACTCAAGTTTTAATATTCCTGGGTAGCTGCCAAGGTTACCTTTGATAGCTTGCAGTACTTAAATAGGGATGATATAAAGGAGGCTATTCCAGCAATAGTTCCGCAGCAAGGTATTCGCATGGAGGAAATAAGTTGTAGGTTTTATTTTTCAATATACTTAAGAAAATTTTCACAATGTTGACTAATTTTTATTATTTACGAATTTTCAGTTCGGAAAAGATGACGACAAAGACTCGGTGAAGTCTGAAATCCGAAAATGGGTTCAAAACAGCAGCAGCACATCTTTCAGTGGCATCCCCTGTATCTGAAGTACCACGTTGAAATGGCTGTATCCAAAAAGTAAGTAAAATAAAAACAATTTTAATGTATTATCTATATTACTGATATGTTTTGGGGTTATTTAGGACTTGGCGACTTTATTGAAAGAAACATCGAAGGGAAGATCGTTAATAGAAGTTCATGCTACAAAACAAAGTTTCCGCAATTCTAATCGGTATGAACTGATCAACATAATTGTTCAAGAAACTATCATCAAAAATATACATGTTAGACCTCATGATTTTGTTTCTATTGTAATGGAGATGTGTAAAATATTTCCTAAAGAAGAGCTTACTCAGGTAAGAAAACAAAATATATATTACCGCGAAAGGGGAAAAAGAACCCCTCCGGCAAGCTTTACTAAAAATATGTCAATACCAGAGTAAAGAAAAACAGAAGGCAATCCTTTTATTACTCCTGTAGATTTTACTAAAGAGTCATCACCAGATATACAAGAAGAATTCTGTGAAATAGATGATTCAGTTGCTTCAGTACTTAAAGAATCGTTAAGCCGAGATACGACGAAATGGCAAAAAACATTCAGTTTACGGCGCAAAGAGTTGAAGACACTATTGACTTTTTAAAAGCTTGGCCTATATATACTGATGCCAGAAGCCCAGACTTAGTAAGTTAGCTTTTATTATTTAATGCCCAGCGGGTAACGTGTATCTTATTTATAAGATTAAGCAAGATTTTGACAAACTATATCCAAAAAAAGAACATATGCTGTATTCTAAATGGCACAATTTTAAGGAAAATATACAAAAATTTTACGAAACTGAACCGCGCAACGACTATTGCAAGGAACTTTTTTGCAAAATCCACGCAAAATAAATGTAATTATTATTAACAGCAAATGTAACACATTTGTTTCAGAATTCGATATTTAAAAATACATTGATCCTTTCAGATGCTCAAGATTTTATCATTGCTAAACGGAATATTGACCTGTCCAACACGATTCAAAAATAGTTCGGCAAATGTTGCAGAAAACCTACTATTGCAGATACTCAGGAAAGTTTCGCAGTACATTTATTATGCATAAACGATTACGAGAACACAATTGAAGAGCTTATAGCAAAATACTACTCCGATGGATTATATGTGCAACCATTCCTGCTATTAGAAGGACATTCTGATGGAGAGTAAAACGGGTTTTGTATATACTTTGACAAAACGTTGTATAAATTTCCAATATTACTTGAAAGCTTAGATACTTGCTTTAAATTATTTCATGCTCATGATCTGAAGTATCCTGTAGCATCATCCAGCAATATTTCTATAATATCCATACTGATTTTGACCTGAACTCGCCATGTTTAGCATCTTTAACTAATTTAAAATGTATAAATAAATATATTAATACTGGATTAAAATTACATTTATTGTGTTAATTTATTAGATTTATCTAAAATATTGTAAGTAACTTTTTGAACCTAGTGTGAATATATAATTTCATAATGGTTCAATATAAAATCAATGTAGATTCATTCTTAATTTAACATTGTTTCAATGTTAATTATATAATTATTATGATTATAATTATAATTAACTAGCTGACCCGGCAAACGTCGTTTTGCCTTATCAATAAAAATTGGCATAGAAATTTAGTGATTTCCGATCATTTATAAGTATATTTCATTTTTAAACAATTTGTTAATTAGTTTTCATTTTTCCGTTATAGGTTTGTATATGTTTGCTACTTATTCTATATATAGTATTTGACAGTTAAGGGGGAAAAATTTGACCAATGTTGACACCGTATACCTTAGTTTAAATGTAAATGACTGTTTTATATCTTAACTCTAAATCGTGAAATGTTGTAATCGGATTTGTTATATCCTCACATTTTTTAACAACTTGATTTTAATTTAACATTTGAATAAGTTGTTGTTTAAGGTTACATATGTCCACATCCAAACATCAAGTTGTCGGCCAAAAAAAAAAGAAACATTGTCGAAAAAATAATACACTTTTTTGACTAATATGAAAATGATATTTTATATCCAACAGCTTGCACTCTAAAGAAAATAAGGCAAAACTTCAAATATCTGATGGGAATACTAATAATGCATTATTAGTATTAGAACATACAAATATTTTATGAAATTAAAAGTTTTGATCTAACTCAAAAAAAATATCCTTAAAGAACAAAAATTTATTTAAATATTAAAGCTCGATATAAAAATTGGGGAATTGTAAATATTACGTAATATATTTTTTTGGCGGAATCTCAAAATTAGTTTGCATATTTTCCTTTTCTGACCACATACGATTTATTTAGACGTTCGTGAGTTATAAACAATGTAACATTCGTGAGTTATAAACGATCATTGAACTATATTGAATATTAAGATGGACGTTTTCGTTTTTTCTAAAACATAAAAACATATGCCTATGTATTGGCAATTTTCGCAAAAATATTCCTGGTGTTGTTTCCTATTAAGGACACGATCAAATTTCGGTCAGTGGCCCAGATATCACATGGGATATGTGTTGTATTTATAAGTTCAAAACAATTTGTCCCATTATTGTGCGCTTTTAAGCATCCTTATCCTTAAGTAGTAACAAAATACCCACATAATGGAACCGCTTCATTTTTACCTCACCATGTCTTATTGGGTTTTATTTGAGAAAAGTTTCACAACCTATACATACCATGCAAATTGCTTCACATAACATAACGTATATATTCAAACTAAATAAATCTTGATTTTTATGGAAAACGTGAGCAAATATTGATAGCGATTATTCTTACTCTCTCTATCTCTCTCTCTCTCTCTCTCTCCTAGATTTCTTATTATTCAATTTAACTCTAATGAAAATATAAATTTATTTTCATATACAATAGTTTTTCCAAGGCAATGAATAGTAGAAAATTAACATATTTTGAGAATTTTCCATAATTGACAATTAAGGATATACGCTGCATATTTTCACCCAAAATATGTCCAAAAAGAACTACGAAGAGATGATACCATAAAGGTTCGATATAAAATGTGTGGGAATGCTAATATCTTTCAAAATATATTTTGCAACATTTTTGCGGATTTTTTCTCAAATTGTTCTTCCATTAAAACCTTCCACTTCAATTACAACTACTAACAGAAACTTTAAGTCAAATCGGTCCAGCCGTTTTCAATTGATGCGTTAGTATACATTTTTTTTGGCTCCATTTTTATATATAGATGTAAATAAATCTTGATTTTATGGAAAACGTGAGCAAATAATGACAGCGATTAATCTTACTCTCTCTCTATTCGATTTATCATTATTAAATTTAACTCTAATGAAAATATAAATTTATTTTCATATTCAATAGTTTTTTCATGGCAATGACAATCCAATTAATTGTAGAAAATTAATATAATTTGCCCATTTTCGCATAAAATATGTCCAAATAGATCTACGAAGATGTGGAACCATAAATGTTCGATATAAAATTTGTGGAAATGCTAATATCTTTTAAAATATATTTTGCAACATATTCGCGGATTTTTCTCAAAATGATCTTTCATTAAAACCTTTCCACTTCAATTACAGACTACTAACAGAAACTTTAAGTCAATTCGGTCCAGCCGCTTCATTAAAATATTTTTTGCAAGATTTTCGCGGATTTTTCTCAAATTTTTCTTTCATAAAAACCTTCCCACTGTAATTAAGGACAACAGAAAGAAATTTTGAGTCAAATCGGTCCAGCCGTTCTCAATTGTTGCATTAGTATGTATACATTTTTTTGGCTGTTTCCATATTAAATTTTGCATTTTAAAATCAACATTGTTCAATGGTGAAATAAGAATTTCCTACGTTACTAGACTTTCATAAACGTTTCATCTTTATTTAACACTAGCATATACCCTCTACTTCGTTAGCGAATGTGGGATGTATTTAAAACCTTATATCGACCATTATTAAAATTTTAGAAACATTTTGTACGTATTTTCTGCCATAGTATGGTTTCAAATCTACCTCTATATCTCAACACTGCACACCCATTCCGACCGCAACAGAAATCTACCTCTATACTAAATTTGGTGTAATTTTTTACCATTTGTACTCTTGTAATACTTATTTTGAAAACAAATCAAATATAGATTCACCCAAATCCAAATTGAGTATCATTTAGTGCACATCAAAAATCATAAGTACTTTAAAAATCATAAGTACGAGTTTCAAACACTTCCCACATACCCCAATCTTAATTCAAAATTTCAGGATTCTATCGGTTCACCTAAATTTGTATCACATTTAGTACCACTTAGAACACATAAGTAAAAATTTCCATTACTACCTACATCATGCAATAATCAAATTGTACTAAATTTAGTACATAATAGTACCAATTTCCAAAATTTCCTACATACCCTAAATCAATCCTACGGTGATCCTAAATCAAAATTTCAGGACTCCAACTCTATCGGTTCACCAACAATTAAAATTGCACCAAATTTAGTACACAGTAGTACCAATTTCCAAAACATCCTGCATACACCAATCCTACACCTCCACATTGTTCCTAAATCAAAATTTCAGGATTGCACCCACAATTCAAATTGTACCAAATTTATTACACATTAGTACCACCTCCCAAGTGATCCTGAATCAAAATTTCAGGATTCAAACTTTATCGCTTCACCCACAATTTAAATTGTACCGAATTTGGTACACTTAGAACAAATTTTTAAAACTTCCTATATACCCAAACCCTATACCCCCATATTGATACTAAATCAAAATTTCATGATTTCAACTTTATCGGTTTACCCACAATTTAGTTGTACCAAATTTAGTACACATTAGTACAAATTTCTAAAACTTCCTACATATTTCAATCTTACACCTCAACAGTGATCCTGACTCCAAATTTCATGATTCTAGCTCTAAAATTCAAATTGTACCAAATTTAGTACCATTTAGTACGAATTTCAAAAACTTCAAACTTAACCCCAAACCAACACCTCCGCAGTGCTCCAAAATCTAATTTTCAGGATTCCAACTCTATCGGTTCACCCACAATTCAAATTGTACCAAATTTAGTACACAGTTTTACGAATTTCCAAAACTTCCTACTTAACTCAAACCAATACCCCCACAGTGATCCTAAATCCAAGTTTGAGGATTCCAATTCCATCGGTTCACCCACAATTTAAATTGTACCAAATTTAGTACACATTAGTACAAATTTTTAAAACTTCCTACATATCTCAATCTTACACCTCAACAATGATCCTGACTCCATATTTCATGATTCTAGCTCTATTGGTTCTCCTAAAATTCAAATTCTACCAAATTTAGTACCATTTAGTACGAATTTCAAAAACTTCCAACTTAACCCAAACCAACACCCCCACAGTGCTCCAAAATCTAAATTTCAGGATTCCAACTCTATCGGTTCACCCACAATTCAAATTGTACCAAATTTAGTACACGGTTGTACGAATTTCCAAAACTTCCTACTTAACTCAAACCAACACCCCCACAGTGATCCTAAATCCAAGTTTGAGGATTCCAATTCCATCGGTTCACCCACAATTTAAATTGTACCAAATTTAGTACACATTAGTACAAAATTTTAAAACTTCTTACATATCTCAATCTTACACCTCGACAATGATCCTGACCTCAAGTTTTATGCTTCTAGCTCCATTGGTTCACCTAAAATTCAAATTATACCAAATTTAGTACCATTTAGTACCCATAAGTAATAATGTCTTAAACTGAGTGCTGACCCCAATCCTACACCCCTACAATGATCCAAATTTCATTGTTTCAGCTCTATCGGTTCACCCAAATCCAAATTGTACCAATTACGATTTAGTACTTTTCGTACACACAAGTAACACATTTCCAAAACTACGTACATATCACAATCCTATACTCCGACGGTAATGTTACTTTCAATTATCAGGATTCTAGCTCCATTTGTACCTCCAAATCAAATTTGTACCAAATATAGTACCATATAGTACTTTTCGTACACATGAGTACACGGTTTCAAAACCATCTCCTTATATCGACCCTACTTCCCAACCCTAATTCGCATTCCAAATTTCAAGTTTTTAGCTCTATCCGTTCTCATGCTACAGAATTGTACCAAATTTAGTACATTTTCGTACATTTCGAATAATTGTAGTTCGAATTTCCAAAAACCCTTTGGTACATCTATCCTACACTCCATCAGTGACCCTCAATCCAAATTTCAGAGTTCTAGCTCTACTGGTTCGCCAAATACAAATGATATCATATTTAGTACTTTTTAGTACTTTTCGAACCCTTCTAGTACGAATTTCCAAAAACCCAGCCTTATCTGTCACATTTGGGCCAAGAGTGACCCTCACCCGTTTCGTCTGGGCGTTTATGAATCATTAAATCAGTCAGTCAGTCAATCACTTTACTCTTTTATTAGTATAGATTGTTTTTCTTGATTTTAAGTTGTTTTTTCCCTGGGTGTACACTTGGTAAAGGTAATAGGTTGAATAAAGATTGATTCAAATCGGATTTTTGTATAATCTTGACCATTTTCGGGGGGAGGTACCAGAAGGAGTGAACCGATATTCCACATCTTCGAACTTTAACTAATTTTAGAAGAAATATTATTAAAAGAAATATGTGCCTCTTCGAAATATTGGTATTAATATTTCGATGAGGCACATTTTCATAAGGCTGAACATAATATAAATATGTTGTTGGCAACAAAAATATTTTTTCTTGCTCTTTATTCAAATATGAAATTATTTTTTTAATAATTTTAAAACTTTTTTTTTTTTGTATTTACATTCAATGTTTAAAAAGTTATAAAAAAACGAAAAATTTTACCCTATTCTATGGAAATTGTGTTGGCAACCCTATAAACCACACACAAACATCTATAAATATAGCAACAGACGAACAAGCAATGATATCGATATGCTTCCATAACTTCTGTGCTTTCATACAACCGCCGCTGTTTGTCTGTGCGTAGCCTAAGCGTTAGAGAGCTCTGCGCTTGGTTGGTTGGTTATCGTTAGGTCGGAGTAGATTGCAAGTTCGAATCCCAGCCACCTCAAAGTGTAATTTATTTCGTTCAATTATTTAAAAAATTATTCCATCCGCCCTGAAATGTCTTATAACGAAGTTGTTTTTCTCTTATTTGAATCTTCTTCACGACAACATAGGGGCCATAAAGAAAATTCCGATTAATCATAGACTTGCAGATTTCAATTCTGATGTCTATTTCATGCCCGGAAGACATATTTTTACCTTTTTGTTGTATTTCATTTGAAATAAACTTCTTTAAAAGTTCAAAATGTTTGTAGGTGCACAACATAATATATTTAGAATGTAAAGAACGGGAAACAATATATGAATAATAAATTCAACATCTTCACGTTTATTCCAGTATAGAACCTACTCGTATTAGCACCAGTCAGTTGTTAATATTCGAATTTTTATTTTTTTCGTCAGTTGTAAATAATCGTAAAGGAAACTACTTTGGGCCATACTGGATCTTTCTAATTGGGAATTTGGGAATTATATTTCCGACCTCCGACAACATTGGAAAATGTAGATGCTTGTATCAATTTTGACATAACTTCAATATCTAAAAACATATATGATATCCGAAAGTAGAAAACTGATAAACTGACATCCGAAGTAGAAAAATTATTTTTGTATAGAATAAGTATTGGACGACCTTTCGAATATTCTTGCCTGTTTACATTGGACCAATACAGTTTAATTGGACCGATTAACGGACTACACAAAAGTTACATCGATTCAGCTCGTCGAGATAACAATTAAATCCAGTAAGGAAAGTAGTAAAGTCGGACTGAACCGACTATATCATACCCTTCACCACTTTGGGTACATACAAGATATGCTCATACAATACAATATCCTTTAGATAGGATAGACATGACATTGTTGGAGGACCATTGAAATGGAATCGGATGAAATTATCAACGTGAAGATATTTGAACTAAATTAAAACAACCCATACACATACTAACCTGTAGTAACTTCAATATGGTATGCAAAATTTTGTCTCAATCGGAAAACATTGACTGTATATTGTTCGATTTACATAAATCTAAACCGATTCCAAAAAAACTTCACAAACTCAATCTGGTCCTAATTCAGTACTCTGTGCAAAATGTCTTAATCCGACCAAAATTGGCAGTTTGGTGCACCATTTACATAAAATCGGACGAAACTATATATGGGAGCTATATCTAAATCTGAACCGATTTCAACAAAACTTCGGATACATCAATCTGGACTAATTCAGTACTCTGTGAAAAATTTTGTCTCAATCGGACCAATATTGGCAGTATGGTGCTCCATTTACCTAAAATCGGACGAACCTGGGAGCTATATCTAAATCTGTAACGATTGCGATAAAACTTGACATATATCAATTTAGACCTAATTCAGTACTCTGTGCAAAATTTTGTCCCAATCGGACCAATATTAGGGGTTTGGTGCACTATTTACACAAAATCTGACGAAACTATATATGGCAGCTATATCTAAATCTGAACTGATTTCCACAAAACTTCATAAACATTAAACTGGACCAAATTCAGTACGCTGGGCAAAATTTTGTCTTAATCGAACAAATATTGGGAGTTTGGTGAAACATTTATATAAAATCGACGAAACTATATATAAGAGCTATAACTAAAACTCAACCGAATTCCTCAAAACTTCGTATACATCAATATGGACCTATTTCAGTAGGCAATTTTGTCTCAATCGGACTAATATTGGGTGCTTAGCGCAACATTTAGTACAAATCGTACGGACTTTTAATTATATATATATTCTTTTCCATAATGTATCCATTCCTTTACCAGTATCTTTATAATATCTAAGATACTTATTATTAAAAACCTTATGAGCATGTGATTATGTTTATAATCTTGTACTGAATTGTGACAAGTTTCATCCTAATGGGATCATAAATGCGACCTGCACTTTGTTCACAAGAATACATGGACGGACGGACGCACAGACATGCATAAATCAACTCAGAAAGTGATTCTATGCAAGGAACCATGTGTCTATTTCGTTTCATTTTTCCTGTTAAAAATATATGCACAAAAAAGACATAATAACCTCTACCACAGTGTTGAAGAGTATAAAAATGTAGATCGATAACTTCCTCTTTTCAATATTATACAGTCATGGAAATAATATTAGGTTGTGCAAAGTTTACTTCTGATATATGATATTATATATATATATTATTTTTTAGACAATTTTGAGCATTTTTTTTTTTTGGCAGGTACCAGGAGGAATATATCACAAATACATAATAACCTCTACGCACGATAATATTCGAAGCGAGTAACCGATTTCATTAAAATTTGCACATCGTAAAATTTTTCCAAAGAATTTTACGGTGTGCAAATTTGAATGAAATCGGTTACCCGCTTCGAAAATTATCGTGAGTCCTAGTCGGCCTGACAGACATTTGTAAATCGACTCAAAATTGTCTGAAACGGATTTTCGATTTTACCTTCATTAGCCATACGGCTGAGGGTATAAAAAGTGGGCATAGGACCGAAAATACGATGTGTAACAGGCATCTGATCTAAAATAAACTTATATTTCTGGCGAATATTATACAGCTATCTTATCTGAGCTTTTCATCAATGTGCTGTCTTCTACACATTCTTGCATTGTCTCTAAAGCATCCACCTTATCTGCATCATTCTGACACCCGTATTTTTGTTAATTCATCCTGCTACACCAGGAGCATATATTGTGTTATATAAACCACACATTAAGTGGTACCACTGGATCGGCGATATTTCCTCAACTGTTTTCCCATCGATTTGGTTTATTTTAGATTATCAACGTGTCAGACCTCACAGAAATTTGCAAAAATTGTCACTATAAATCCAAGTTCTGGCATTTTAAAACTTTAAAGCTGAAATTTCAACCAAAATTTCCTTAATTTAGAATTCTCGCTTTGAAATGGATCTAAATGTGTAAAAAAATCACCTTCAAATATCTTATTATAGATATTATCTTGAAGATATGTGACTGACGTTCATTTGCATACCTAGGTTTATAAATATTTTGTATATTAAAAAATGTTTCATTGACCAAAAGTTCTAAATTTAAATTTGGCAATAGCCCTTCTTTTGATGTAAAAGTTCGGAAGTCGCGTTAGTTTTTACTATTTGTTTACATTCGGTTATTTGTTATGAACTTTAAGATCAAAACACACAAAACAAATAATTACCGGTATTTGACAGCTGTATCCTGCTGTATCTGTAGAGATTATAGTGCGCAGACTCCTTCAAAAACACTGTCCTCGTTCTCTTGTGTCTTGTATCCTGTATTTATTTTTTTTAATTACGTTTAATATTCGTGGAAGAAATTTGTTTTTGTTCGATATTTACATTAATTTCAATTGTTGTATTATTTTATTTCATACTTAAAAATAAAAGACTATTCTGGCACACTCGATTTTGAATAATAAACACTTTGCGAATTCACTTTACCACTCATTGATTGGGCGCCTTATTTATTATAAAAGAGCATTTGTTGTTGGAATATTATAGAGACCAATGACCGTTATGGGTTAAATGCATGTGGATCCCGGAAACACGCGACATAGTATCTCACTTTGGCGATTCCCGGACAAAAGGCGTTTTCAAAATTATAATTTAAAATACTTTTTATTTTATAATTCAATATGTTTGTTTATTAACTTAACAATTTATTTATATATTTTTTTTTACTCAAACACCCCCACCGAACCGTTAAGCGTCCATGTAAAAACTAATTGGAAGGAACAAAATATGCAAACGTACGACAGGAATAAATAACATGTCTCTTGTCACACATAAACACAGTTACTCCTTTAGGGGTGGTTTGTCACAGCCACCATACCACCTTATGGTCGTCGTACGCTACTGTCTGGCCATGTTGGATGGTTAGAGCAGCGAAACATAAACAACAACCGGCAATTATGCTCAACAAAAACAGAAAACATGCCAACAAAAATGGACAGACAAACAGACAGTCAAACGAAGGGTTGATGTACCCTGGCATTTGTTGTTTGCCGTATTCTTGGTCTCTGGAGGGCTTTAGCCTACCAAGTTCCAAACTACAATTTGCGATTGATGGGGATGAGATGAGGTGATAGAACACGTTCACTTGCAGTTCGAGCCGTCCATTGTGGTAGTGGGTGGTTGTTATTTACATTCTGAAACAACGTGCTATCCAAATGCTCTCTCTCTCTCTCTTCCTGTTTCCTGCTCATAGAGTGTGCGCATTGGGGGAAGATTATAAACATAAATGGATGGGCACACACTTTATGCTACAAATATATCCAGATTGCATTGCAATTTCTTTACTGTTGCAAATTGATACTTGACGTAGTGATTTACATTCCGCATTCCATTATGATCCTTAGTATATTTATGGCAGCATAGGGTTGTAATTTGAATCATGTGCATAATTATTTAAAATGAGTATTAATTAGGGTTGTCGATTGAGACACAATTCGGTATTAATGTTTGAAGAAATTAGGTAAAATATGATTTGAAAGATTCACGCTTTTATCTATATACTAGCATATGCCCGCTACTTCGTTAGCGGATGTGAGAATTATTTAAACATATCTAAATATTTTATGTTGTTTTCACAGAGAACTGCATATGTCAGAAGAGCACCTCAACATACACACCAATATTGACCATAATTAAAATTTTAGTACATTTGGTTCCTTTGTTATCTTATATTACGTATATAGTACCATTTAGTACACATTAATATAAAGAAGAAAACATATTTCCCAATTTCAGGATCCCAGTCAAAATCCCCTCACTCAAATATACTTGTACTAAATTTAGTACCATTTAGAACACAATAGTCTCAATTTCCAAAACTTCTTACATATCCAATTCCTACACACCAACAGTTATTCTAACTTCAAATTTAAGGATTCCAGCTCTTTCAGTTCACCCAAATTCATATTTTATACTATTTAGTGCACATTAGTACAATCTTCCAAAACTTTCTGCAACTTCGTCCTGATTTAGATTAGGCGAGTTTACTTGCGGCAATACTTATCTTTCTCTTTTGAACTTGCTTCATTCGTCTATGCAAGGCAATTCGTTTGCAAACATGTATTTTCTGAATTGAATTATTTTTTCTGAAATGACACTACAAACAAAATACACAAAACGAATTGCCAGAAAATTGTAGGTGCGAGCAATTTTTTCCATTTCTATTCGTGATTCCAAATTCGATTCGAGATCTATATGTTAACCCAAAATTCAAATTGTACCAAATTTAGTACCCATAAGTATACATTTCCTAAACTAAATCCATACCGCTATACTACACTCCGACGAAAATGTTAATTTTAAGGATTCCAGCTCCACCCGTTTTTTCAAATTCAAATTGTACCAAATTTAGTACAGTTTAGTATTTTTCGGATAAATGCGTACACGCTTTCGAAACCTTATATTAAATCTCAACCTTAATTCGCATTCCAAATTTCAAGTTCTTAGCTCTATCCATTCACATGGTACGAAATTGTACGAAATTTAGAACACGTTAGTACTTTTCGCATACTTATAGTTGGAATGGCCAAAAAATCTTTGCTACATATTTTCTATACTCCACTCCATCAGTTACCCTCATTCCATATTTAAAAAGTTTTAAAAGTTCCAGTAATACCGGTTCGTCAAATTCAAATGGTACCACATTTAGTACTTTTCGTGCCGTTCTACTATGAATTTTCAAAAAATCAGCCTTATCTGTCGCCTTTGGACCAATAATGATCCTCACCCGAAAATTGCACCTTCAGTCGTTTCGTCTGGGCGTTGATGAATTTTTAACTAGATTGTGGGTCACTGAATCCAAAAATTTGATTTTTATCATTTTTTCTTATCAGGATAATCGACCGGATCAATTTTTGGGCTGTGTCCTTATGTTTACACTAGCACTGCTCGGGTATAGATTTTTTAGATGATTTAGTGATCGTCTTATTAGTGCGACCATATGGTCACACTAGCACACAGCTCGGGTTAAGTCAGTTGTTCAGTGAATCAGTCAGTAAGTTAGTCAATCACTTTACTCTTTTATTAGCATGATTTGTTTAAAACCACTTTAAACATTTTTTGGTTTAAATCCAGTCTTACGACCAGGACAGTCATTAACTGGGATAGTTCTTTAAATATTATTAAAATTAAAAAAGTCTACGGGGATAGTACTTTTACGATTATTTTTTTAAAAATCCACAATTTTGGCTAGGATAGTCCTTTAAGTTTATTCCCACTCCTACAGTTATTAATACTACTTAGTCCTGATTTATATTAGGCGAGTTTACTTGCGGCAATTTTTATCGTTCTCTTTTGAACTTGCTCCATGCGTCTATACAAGGCAATTCGGTTTCCAAAAAATGTTTTTATTTGTTGTTTTTTTCACATTTAAATATATATAAAATGTCAACAAATACGAAATACACAAAACGAATTGCCAGAAAATTGTCGGTACGAGGATTTTTTTTTTATTTCTATACCCCTTGCCCCTCTCTCCTACAAACAAAGACTTGCCGCAAGTAAACTCGCCTAATCTAAACGTGGACTTAAACATTTTTTTTTTAATCAAATTTTTGACATATATGGACTTTTAAACATTATTATTTATTTAAAACAAACTTGTAGTTATAACAGTCTTTAAAATAAATTTTATCAAAATCCACTCTTTAAATTTATGGTTAAAGTTAGAATAAAAAAATCAAAAAAAAAAAAAATAATCGACACTTATAATAACAATAGTCCTCTAAAAGTTTTTTTAGGGTTTCTTAAACCTCATAAGTCCACTGAACATCATTCTTTAAAATATCCTCAATATTTCTTTAAAAAATCCCCCAATAAAAACACAACAAACAATTTATTGATTTTGTTTTTAATAACATTTCTTTTTTATATAACTTAATATATACATAGTTATGGGAGTATGGATGTAAATATGGGGCCATGGGAGATGTGTGTTTGTGTTGGTTTTTTATGTATTTTGTTTTTTTTTTAATTATAGTTTTACGAGTAGCGTTTTTTCAATTTCTTTATATTTCAAGTCAAAGATAAATATTACGCGTTATTTTAATAATTTATTACAAATCTATATATTGTATTCTATTATTTTATTCATTGCAGGTTTATTTATTTAAAAACAAACGAAAGAACAACTTGTTGTGGAAGAAGCCAGGATATAAACAATAAAGCATCGGATAACAATGGGAATATCTTCTATTCATTCCCCGTGGCTGGGACTTTCACAATCTGATTGTGTCCGTTTCGGTTTTCGTTTATGTTGCTCTCACAGCAGCTTACCAAAAACTCTCACACTAAAGCAATAGCAGCAGTATTCTTCGTCGAGTTCCAGTTTATGTCTCTTTCTTTACAATTTTAACTTCACTTTGTTGGCAAAACAACCAGGATGTAACACTGAACGTAATTAATTCCGTGTCAGTGGTAGTAGTAAAAGAACGTTTTATGCTTCAAAAACATTTTGAATAATTTACTTGCTTTCGGTATTTTACTACGTTCTGTTTAACGAATATTTCTTGTTGTTGTATTTTTTTATTCTATATATATACTACAATAATTAATAATCACTCACTCACTGATATTCGCTCACCGAAAGTGTTTTCTAAAAATACACATTTATAGACAGAGAGAGATATACAACTGGGAGAGGGGAAGGGAGGAGGAGGTTATGTGTGGAAGGGGAAAATAACTTAACCTTCGAGCATGGGACGTGGACATCGATTGCATTGATCGATAACCATGCGCGCTATCCTCTTGATATCCTCATATGGTTTTGGATGGTTAATTAATTCCGTAAGAATCTCAATGCCATTTTCTTGTTCCACCAGTTGGCAATATTTATCTGGATAGACCTGCGAAAGGGAAAAATTTTAATTTCAGTTTCCAGAATTGCATATGATGAATCAAAAAAGTGTACCTGTGTTAGATTTGCTAAAGCCCATACTGCCCAATGTTGGCATTGTGGAGTTTCATAGCAACGTACCAAACCCAAAATGGGTTCAAAACTACGATAATTAATATTACGATCGCTTTTTATGTCCCATCGAACAATTGCTTTGACCATATTTGCTAATACTTCATCGCGTGAAGGCTCTTTAATTGTCCAAGCTTCCGGGCCATCGGAGGCTATATGTGCCAGCACACCAGCTGCATTATAACTTACCTGTAAAAAAAAAACAATCAAACATAAACATAGGTTGTTACAAAAATTAAAAACCAAATTCTTAAAACATATTAACATTTTTATTAACAACATAAGCATGGATTATAACTCTTTGAAAATATTCATTAAAAATCAATATTTATAGTTCTGGTGGATGTTCAAAATATCCATGTCGTATAACTACGATACACAAAAATATGCATTATAAGTGAAGTTATCGTTTGACCTTTTACAATATTCGCTCATTACAAAATATTCATAGAAAATCCTCTTCAAATATACACACATATAAATTGGATGCTCCGAAGCATTCAGATCCAATAGTCTATCAAAAATAATATTTAATATGCTTTATGTTTTAAAGACATTACTTCTTCTAATAGCCCCTTGATAATATGTATATACGCATAACTAGCATACTTCCTGTATTTAAAATATTTTAATTAATTTGTGAAATATTTGGAAATGCCTCTTATAAAGGATTAGAATGATTGAAGGTGAGTCTAAAAATAATAAAAATTATTCAAAATTCAAATCACGTTTTGGTCCCTAAGCACGTCAGGAAAGATCTTCAAGATATAGGGAGAACAATCCAGAGCTACAAGAAGTGCCTATAGATTAAAAGCAATTTGAGAATACGCAGTGAATATTATCCTTGGTATTGCCTGGTATCCATAGCAACAGAATATCCTTAACAAAACTAGAGTTATATTGACGCAGCTTAAATCAATACTCCAAACTCTTTCGTCCTTATATGGTGACTACACCAAACCGTGGACTGATATAGCAAATTTTCTTCAGCTCATATATGTATAGGTTAATAATAATCTATTAATTGAAATATTTTCCGTAAGTAGAGTAATATAGACTATTTTCATTCCAATTGCATCTCGAAATTCAATGTCTAATAAAATATTGAAATCAATGGAATCCATTCGATCATTAGAATAATTATTATTTTACGATCTCTCCAACTTACCTCAATTCCATCACTTTCCGATGATAAGAGCTCGGCAAAAACTTCAATAAACTTTTGTGTCATTAATTTCGGCCTCAGCCATTTCACTTCTGCAACATTACCCAATAGGCCCATCATATTTCTTAGCAGTTCATCGCGTTCTCTAAACGTCTGTAAACGAGAAATATGAAATATAATTTGAAAAATGCTTAAAAAAGAGCACAAGGCCATTAACATACATTTAAACAACGTAGAAAATACTCCATACCACGGCCGTCTAAAAATCTCTTACAATTAATAGCAGTCTCATCAGTTACATTCCACATGGTTGACCATGCCACCTCCATAACATCATCCAATACCGAACGTGTTAAACGATCTTTAATTAAACTTAACATAGTCTGTAAATGAAAAAACAAATGTATGGAGAAGAGGGTCGAAATTAATTCAGTTCTCATTGTTTTGTTAGATAATTAACCTACATTAACAACTCCAAGTTCGCCCAAAAACAATTTTTGTCGTCCATCAACTTGGCAAGCCAGTGTATTTAATAGATATATAGCTATCCTTTGTACAAAACCCTCCTGTTCCGTTTTAGAAACTCCGTGTAATAATATTTTTATGAGACGTTCATATTCAAATAGCTGAAATGTAAAAATGAAAATAGCAATAAAAAACAAGAGATAAAATATATAATTTGTAAGAAAACTAACCACATCGTTGGGCATTTGAAATTGTGTCAATGTTAGGTATCCATTTCGTAGCATTGTGTCATCGTTTAAGTGCACCTCCATGCCATTGAGCAATGTTCGTATTATGTGATTTCTGAGTGGTGTGCCAAATTTCGATCGGTCACGTCCTTTTACAATATAAAATAATGTTGCACTATAAAAACGGAAAATTTTATAACATTAGCCCATCATCAATCAATTGGAGAATAGTTTTTTGTTTAACTAACCTTCCGGATATTTGCATATGTTTAAATTTCAAATGTCTGTCCATGGCTGTTAGAACAACATCCAAGGCGGTGTGTATGTCTTTGCAATTTTCAAAGCGAAACAAATGATAAAGATCATTGAGAACCTATAAGGAATAAAATTTCAGTTAAAAAAATCCACAAATAAGTAACCCAAATACCTACCCTTGTAAGAAGTACCGGTCTGTCGTAATAATATCTTGCCGCTGTTAATATTTGTTTTTCATTTGCATCGCCGGCAATCTATGAAGATAATTTTTGTATTAAAAATAATGTTTAATTTTCTTAATTACCATCAGAACTCACCTCATGAGCTGGTATATCATGACGTTTACAAGCCCAATGGGCTGTATGATATAAACCCAAAAATTGTAATGGCCTTTGGGTGCGCGATGCCAGACCCGGTATATCTGTATTGGATTTGTAACACGATTCTTTAGTTGCCACACCATTTCCCGCCAGATTTGTACCGGAAATATCTAAATGTGTTAATTCCGGTAGATTTTCCATAAGCATTTCCAATTTTTGATCGGGTAAATCGTATGTGCCATGACCATTATTGGTACTTGAAATTGATATATCCAATGTACGAAGACGACTGAGCGAACATATTGCATGTAACTGATTTGCAATGGGCCATACATTGAATAAAATCAACGTGTGAAGCTTAGGTAGGGTAGATAATGCCTGCAGACTGAAACTGGCTAAAATACACGATGTCAAATCCAAATGTGTTAAATCCGTTAAATGGGCAAATGTCAGACGTTGATGTAGAACGACTGCATTCAAGACCAAACGTCGCAAATGTGGACAATTGAACTGAAAATCGACAGGCTCCTTTTCATTTGGTTCGGCATTTTGCAGCATATGCGATCCAATGCCCAATTCCAGTGAACGTAGACTTTCTCCGTGCTGTGCTAATAGTTCGTGAGATTGAACCGTAACCTTGTCACAATACCACATGGAGAGTGAGTATAATTTGTGGCGCATGAGTATTTCAAGTCCTTAAAGAAAAAATGAAGTATTAATTTTTTCTTTACATAGTACAAGCTTGGATGACTTCAGACGGAACTATCGTTTCAGCATTAAACCGAATTTTTAATTTTTCAATAGAAAATTAAGGTCATAGCTTTATATGTATAGATTTTTTTTTCGTTTATACCGATTATACAAAAACCGAAAATACTAAATATGAATGTAGAAGACTTTATTATTCTCTAATATCTTTGCTAATAGATTTTCCGAAGCCTCTCACAGATTTGAGAGTAATTCAAATAATTACATTTGAAATCCGAAATCTATTCATATTGATTATTACTCAACCTTAAAGTCTTGAGAATATTTCTCTAGTTAGTCTTTGTATCGGTGGCTTCGTTATGAATAAATTAACGACTTACACTGTACTGTATCTTGAGCTAGTTCTACAGATGGCCGCCATAATTTCCATTAAATGCTTTTCCTAGAGTAACAAGTCTTTATTTTAATTTCTAATATGTCGTGACCTTGTGTCCTTTGATATAACATATGTAAATATACTACCTTTTTATTAGCAAAATAACATATTTAGGTCAATAGCATATACAGTTGTATGTAATCTGTACTGTATTTAGATTGATAAACCAAATTGATGACAATCGTCACTATGGGGAATGAGGAAAGCTGTTAAGAATTGTCTTATCAGTGCACATTTTTTGTTTTAATAAAACAAACACCTCATCATCATTATTATGCATCAATTATCGCTTCTAATCACATCAACACCATACAACTACGCACACACAACATACGTTCGGCCAACAATAAAGATGACAAGAACAAACGGAAAAAAACATCGAGGCCTTTTTAAAAAATGGGCGCCCCCTTTCATTGTAACGTAAACATCTACCGGATGATTAAGCAAATGACTCACCATAATTTGTTAAATTACTATTACGCAGATGTACAACTTTGAGTGATGTTCTATTTGTGTCCCGAAATAAACTTATAAATTTATCACCGAACTTTTGATAGAACTGTTTCTGATACGTATCGATGAGACGATCACAAATGGTGTTGGGTAGGACAACGCCACCGCGCAAATGGTATCTTATGTCGGCATCCTCTTCATCTTCATCGGCAATACTTTCGTCGGGACAACTGATGACATCAAGATTTTTACATATATACTGATAAACGATATCCTGCAGCGTCAGAGGATCTTCATCCAAAACGCCATTTGACTTTAAACGGACTTTTCCACTCATTTCTGTAATTTTGATGTTGAAAATTGTGTGTGTTTTCGGTCCGAACGCCTAAAAGAGAAAGAAATAAAACAAAGAAAGAACATTGAAGGATTAAAAAAAATAAAAAAAAAATGCATAGGGGTTTGGGAAAATTCTTAATTAGAAAAATGAAACAATTGGTTACGTCCACTAGGCTAACATTCAATGTCTTATTTGTAATATTCAGCTTCTGGATTCTCAGCTACCAGGCTCGGAAAGTTTGCAACCTTATCAAATTGGGCGAAAGTGAAATTATACTCAAGGGAATGATTTAGCTGGACAGTTAAAAAACTGGGCCAAACCCACTTTGCATCTTTAGAGACTGGTTCCTAATTTAAATTTTATCACAACTATCGATGACTTAAGCTGACGAACATTGTAGAACATATGCACCCATGACGTCTAGTTGGAGATTCAGTTGATGAGAATATTGTTTAAAATGTGTATCGTCCATAAAGCAGGTGTACTCAGCGATATTCGACGTTCATTTTTGAAAAGGAAAAGGAAAAAACATTTGGATAAAATATTTTTTGAAAATATCACTACAGCTCTCTATATACTTGCTGGATGAATACCCGAAGTATGTCGAAGGTTCTTTTCAGAAAATAAAGCGGCATTAGCGAATAAGTCGTATGCTCCTTGAAAAGCAAACGGTTATAATACTTACTCTTGTAGTTAGTGGCTATATGAAAAGAAGAAGAAATGCAACATTGTTACCGCTACAAGCATATTGGGGACACCAGTAATAGTTACCGGATTGACTCGTAAGAGCATCTTTCCGTAAAAGGATTGCCAACTATACAAATACATGCTTGTGATTTTTTCACATTATTTTTACGTGTGGGAATGTTTGTTGGCAGTTTCCAGCTTCGAGCCGGGATTGAGGCGAACCCTGGACCATGGTACTGCTCCATTTGTCACAACCCCATCCACCATAGGTATTTTAGATTAAGTAGTCCCTCTCAATGCCATTCGGATAGTTCCGAGACATCTTCCGAATGAACCAGAAGCCATTCCTTATCGCTAATAGGGTCTCATTCCCGTTCGACGAAGCGGTTGCATTAAATCTTTTTGTCAGAGATTTCTATGGCACTGTCGCGTTTTTGTTTTAGCAGCCCTATTGTTTCTACATAGTTTCAGCCAGTCAGTAGTTTCAGTTCAATCAGTAGTTTCTTGTGATAATGAATTAATGAATGGAGAAATGTGGAGTCTGATTAGGATTTGGTCTTTTAGAGTTCGAAATTGAGTGTGCCAAGGTAGCCACACCCACATCAGTCGAAAATCGTATTCCATATCATTTTTATTTCGAGAAGGGTTGGGATTATAAAAGTCGACTCCATAGAAACTATCTGAAGTGAGGACTTTAGTCAGCCATGGCATAGCCTTTTACCATGGTAAGCACTCGGCAACTAAGCCTGAAAAAAACTTGTTGAGGCGACCAGGGATCAATAAGGCTGCGTTCGAATAAAGTCGGGACCCTGAATGCGAACTGTAAACACTGATCATGTCGTCTTGATATGTGTGATTGGTGAAATAACTATCCTACGGACATAGGAGAGTCTATCCATACGAGGAATATGAATATATTACCACGAAATGTTGGAGGTCGGCCATAATTCCGATCACTAATTACCCCAAGGTTCTAAGGGGCACATTCAACAGCCTATAAAAACTGTCCACGCATGCTACAGCTATTTGTAATAACGTCAGGAGCAAGAAAAAGGTTCTCAAATCACTAGTCGGCAATAACTGGGGACCTGAAAAAGAAATATTTTTGACAAACTATAAAACATATAGAATGCTCTGTGCTTTGCTATGCGGTTCCAGAGTAATCCATCAACGTGTGCTTCACAAAGGAAAAAAAAATACACTCAAACCTGCCAAAGGCCTAGCAGAGGGCTCCACCATGGTGTCTCCTCATGATTCCGATAGAGGAAACAAAATTCGTCCACATACCAAGATGTTTTCCCAATATGTAATATCTGCTTGGTTGCTACATCCACCGTCCTGACATGTCAGGAATGATCTTCACGATCCAGAGAGAGGGGTTCAAATGTTTGTTTTTGTAGCATAGACGGCCCTTTAGGCTTGGTTGCCAAATTGCAATAAATTCGATTAAAAACCAGTAAGAAAAGTTCAAAAGTAGGACGGGGCCGACTATATGATACCCTTCACCACTATGGGTACATGCAAGAAATTTTAATATCTACAATATCCTGTCAATATAGAAATTTCGCATACATCAGTCGGGACCTAATTCAGTACTCTGTGCAAAATTTTGCATCAATCGGACCAATAAATTGGTGCACAATTTACTTAAAATCGAACGAAATTATATATGGGAGCTATATCTAAATCTGAACCGATTTCAACAAAACTTCGCATTCATTAATCATGACCTAATTTAGTACGCTGTGCAAAATTTTATCTCAATCGGATAAATATTGGCATTGTGTTGCTCCATTTACATAAAAACTATATATAGCATATTTAGATATAAATCTGAACCAATTCCAACAATATTTATCATACATCAGTACTATGTGCAAAATTTTGCTTTAGTCGGGAGTTTGGTGCATTAAATCGGACGAAACTATACATCGGAGCTATATCTAAATCTGAACCGATTTCAACAAACCTTGGCATATAACTATCTAGACCTAATTCAATACTCTGTGCAAAATTTTGTCTCAATCGGACCACAATTGGGAGTTTGATGCATCAATAAGTTAAAATGGGACTAAAATATACATGGGAGCTATATCTAAATCTGAACCGATTTTCTCAAATAGGGTTCGTCCTTGGGCCAAATAAGTGACCTGTGCCAAATTGCATCCAAATCGGATCATAAATGCGACCTGTACTTTGTTAACAAAAATACATGGACGCACGGACATGCATAAATCGACTCAGAAAGTGATTCTATGCATATTCACAAAAGGAATTATTTTTGCTGTTACAAACATATGCATAACGACACAATACCCTGTACCACAGTGTTGTGAAGGGTATAAAAAGGGGGTTATAAGGAGACTACCCCTAAAAGGGGGCGAAAATTAATAATTTTTGGGAGGGAGGTTTGTTATCATATACAACTACAAAAAACCAAATTACAAAGAATTTAGTTGAAAAACGCGTTCAAGAACCCCAAAATACCGAAAATTGGGGGTACCCTTATATGGGGACTACACGAAAAAATGTACCTATATTTATTATTTATAGTGGAGAGATTTGCTACCTAATAAGAACTCGACGTACTAAATTACAGTCAATTCGGTCGAACAATACGATCAGAACCCCCAAAATACCCAAAAATTTGGGAGTACCGTTATATGGGGACTACCAGAAAAACTGGACCTATATTTATAATTTTTTGTGGAGCAATTTGGAACACAATAAGAACCCAACGTACAAAAAATCAGAGAATTCGGTTATAAAACGAGCCCAAGAACCCCAAAATACCGAAAAATGGAGGTACCCTTATATGGGGTCCATCCAAAAAAATGGACCTATATTTATAATTTTTAGTAGGGAGATTTGCTACCCAATAAGAACTCAAAGTACCAAATTTCAGCGAATTCGGTCCAAAAATGCGATCAAAACACCCAAAATACCGCAAAATTGGGGGTACCCTTATATGGGTGCTATGCCTAAACGTGGACCGATTTTCTCCAATTTCAATGGGGTTCGTCCTTGGGCCAATTAAGTGACATGTGCCAAATTTAAACCAGATCGGATCATAAATGCGACCTGTACTTTGTTAACAAAAATACATGGACGGATGGACGGACAGACGAACATGCATAAATCGACTCAGAAAGTGATTCTATGCATATTCTAAAAAGGAACCATGGGTGTATCTCGATTA
The DNA here is from genome assembly GCF_032173495.1 of Musca vetustissima. Classification (NCBI taxonomy): domain Eukaryota; kingdom Metazoa; phylum Arthropoda; class Insecta; order Diptera; family Muscidae; genus Musca; species Musca vetustissima. The sequence goes on from NW_026879365.1 coordinate 242,228, forward strand.
TTTTTGCCTCTTACAAACATATGCACAAAGACACAATACCCTGTACCACAGTGTGGTAAAGGGTATAAAGAGACCATTTAGATAACAAATATATTTATTGATTCACACGGATGCGGTTGAGGAAACAGTTCAATAATACAGAGTGAATACAAGAACAGATGCTACCAAGCCACACTCCTTTCCACGGCAGAGGGGTCTACGATACGAATCGACACGAGTCTTACTTGGCCAACGTCTGTCAATAGGGCTGCTACAACAACAACAAGACCTCTTGACCTTGTTGACGATGCTGCCATGGTGACTGCAACAGGGAGTCTTCTCATGACTCCGGTGGATCATCTTCATGAGGAGACGAAGATCTTATCCGTCCATCGACACAATTATATGTTGTTGATGCAGAACTTGATTGGGTGTTATCGTCGGAAAACCCCTGTCATAATCTTATGGACCGAACATCCTCGCCCAGGCACGTCAGGGGAGATCTTCATGATCTTGAGAGAGGTCCAAAGATATAAAAGTGAACTTCTAGATAAAGAAGCCTGTGTGAATGGTATTCACATGGACGCAGTCGCTCAGGCTGTCGAGCAATATCGTATAAATAATAATTCATAATCAGAGACTACTCCCATCCATCGCAGCAGAGGAGAAAAAGCTGTCCCGACAAACACGAATAGTCTTACCTCAAATAATTCCCGCCTCAATTCTTATTGGACAAGTATTGGCGGATACCAAACACATGTCCTGCATGTGGTCTAGGACCACGTTGCACCTCTTCAATTGCCCAGCTAAGCCGACTCACCTATCGCCGCATTCACTATGGATACAACCCATTCAAGTTTCAACATTTTTTAATTTAGAAATATAGGAAGCAGAATGTATGTCATGTATTTAGTTGCTACAACAACAACCAAGACTAATATTAGGGTGATGTAGCCGCTTAAATAGATTTTATATAAATTTTGTTGGGACTGACGGTACATATCCAAAGGCCCTGCGTTACCTACTTCTTGAAGTAGTTGGAGGTACTACTATAAGAATTAATAGCATCAAATGATGTTATGTTTCTACAAATCTAGGACATAGGACTAAGGAACATATAGAGGATTTCATTTCGGGGGACCGTAGGTTCAATATGAACTTTTTCATGGCTAAAACAATTTTTTGAAAAAAAAAATATAATTCTGTGGGAGTGGAAATAATTTGTCCAACAATTCCATTTTAAATCCCCGGGCGAGGGTAATCCACCCTCAATTTAAAAGGAGATGCTGTCGATTTTGGTATCTTTTCATACAACAGGATAGTATAAATTTTCACATAAAAAATTAATAATTATATCGCTATAATCAAACCCCTTAGGACTAATTTGACTTGTTCCATAATCTTATATTTGTTTACTAGCCATTTTGGACAGCGATTCACACTTAAAAAAACTATTTCGCAATATCTCATCATAGTATATTTCACAAGATCCAGTCATTCTTGACCAGTTTATCCAAGATGTTATTATCTATGACACACGCACACACATGCACATAAACAAAATATTTGCGTCCTCAAAGGAAAACCCTTGCAAATTTATCACTAATTAAAAAATGATAATGAATACAAGAACACTCAAAGTATTCAATCTATATAGGTATTTATTTTTTGTATTTTCATTGCACCATTGATACGATGGATGGACGGACGGACGGACAAAAAGACGGCAACAAACGAACGGTATTTGTTGAAAACACTATAAGCAACGACACACAAACGACAAGTAACAACATGACAACATCTCACTGGGCAAGGCCAACAACAAAGAAAATATATTTAAAAGAAAAAAATATTCTATTCTCCACGACGCCAACAACAACATCAACAACGACCGACAACAAAGTGCCTCAGAAAAAAATAAAACAAACACGTAAATTTTCGTACGACTCGATCGTGGTTACACTCCGTCCCCTCCAAAATCAGAAACTCCCAAACAACATCATCCATCCATTGACTGCAATACGCGGATGCATTTTGACCAATGCTAAAAAGCAAGCAAAGCAATTGCTCCAATTGTTTACGGCTGCACTTCCTTTCGCTCGTTCACTCACTCGTCGTTCGATTGCTTGCTTAGTTGCTCTTCTAATACATAATCAATTGACAACAACAAGTTTTACATATTTGTTTTTTTTTTCAGTTTTAGAAGTATAAGAAAAATAATAAATGTGCATGCAGTATTACTGGCTTTTGATTTGATTTTTTTAGCTTTTTACCTAAACGCTGCTGCGTGCTACTCTCACTTTTGTTGTCCTTGCGGCGGCAGAGTGGGGGCGTGCGGACTCAAGTGCACTATTGGTATCTTGGTCAATTGTTTATCAGCCAAATAATATTTTGTTTTCACACGAAAATTCACAAAACAAACTTTTCTTTTTGTCTTTTTGTTTCGTTTTTTTTGTTATGTCGTTTCTTCTGGAATTCTAACAATAGAGTCAAATACTGTCAACTTTTTTCCACTGTTGTCTTTCCACTATTCTCTCACTCTTCTCGGTAGCAGTAATTACTTAATTTTTCGATACATTTTCTGAAATTCTTTTTGTTTACACATGGCGCCAATGGAAATTATTAATTATGCCGTTTTTCTTTATTGTTATTTACGTTTGTTTCGACTTGAAAATATTTTGTCTTTTTTGCAAACAGAAAAATCAAGAGAAATTTCGTCGTTGTTCAACTTTTTTGTTTGACGTTAAAGTGTCACCTACATATGGAAATCCGGCGTTGCCAGAAATACTAGATTGCAAATTAGTAATCGATTTAGTGTATGGACTAATCGATATCAAATTTCCAATTGGAAAAAACGCATATTAAGATCAAATTTTCTAGTTAAGTAAAACAAGGAAAAGATCCGTGTCAGAGCCTTCCATCTTTGTAATCAATTGAATACGTTACAAACATTTGTACAATTGCGCAATAATACGATGTAAAATATATTGAGGGGCGATAAAAAAACAACTCTATATGTAGTGACTTGTTTTGTCTGATATAAAATCAAAATATGCAACAAATTGTTTTTATTGTTTCAAAATATGCAACAAATTGTTTTTATGGATATTTTTCAACATACAACCATAATATAAGGTATGTTCGATTACTAAATAATTTGTACAAATTGTTACTTGATGCTGTTCGTTTACGCAAAAGTCCAGTAAAAGAGAGAGAATTGAGAGAGAAAATTTGACAGTTGCGTTACTGAAAATTTGCAAATTCTTACTGGGAAAAATTACCCAGTAAAGATTTTCCAGTATCATCAGCTGATGTAAAAACCCTCAGCCTTATGGGTCAGTATTTTATAAGCTTGTAAATTTTATTGAATTGAAGCAAATTGAATAACCGATTGGATCAATATTAAATCTGAAACCAGTTTGATGCGAATAATAAAACATGTGTGTAATTCCGAAGACCACAGCAACCATAGACTGATGGAATATATCTGTCGGTAACACCGTCTGATACTTTTACTTACTTCAATACCATGGCAGCGGGCTCTACGATACCGGATTGACCCGATTCATCTCGGCCAGCGTCTGCCACTCCATTATATATGTTTGTATTATTTTTCTGTTTTGGGTGCAACATATCTGTAATTTAATTGCAAAGGTCTTCGAGGAAAAATAGACGAGACAGTGGACTTCATGAGTCGGAAGAATACCTTGATCGCGGCGGTGCAGGAAACCAAGTTCAATGAAAATTGTAGCCTACAGCGTTGGGATGGTTATAACATTCTGAAGAAAGATCGCACCAGAAGTGGAGATGGGGCCTAGCATTGCTTATGCACCACTCTGTTCAATACAGGCATATCTCGCTTGAGCTTGACTCTAGTGATCAATACATGGAATGTATGGGGTTAGTAGTTAAATGTGGTACTGTCGAGGAAGAGGAGCTTAACGTGTACATACCGCCGATAAATAGCTGCGAACCGCGTTATTTGCCCAACATTAGTTTTCTATTGGAGGGCAATAATTTTCTGGTGCTAAGGGATTTCAATGCCCACCATGAGTTGTGGCATTCCGTCCTACGTAATGATTAGGGGGAAACAATACTGGCAAAGCAAATAGATAGCTCGATGCTTTGCACGGTAAATGAGGATGTCCCCACCAGAAAAAGGGGAGAGTGTCACAGTTCGCCAAGTCTGATAAATGACGTCAACTGGCAGCCCGTCATTTTTCTTGGCTCAGAACATAACGGTCTCTATTAGCAGACCGCCCCATTTCATCATCTCTGAACGCCACATATTCCTTAACCAAAGGAAAGCCAACTGTCAAGGATTCAGAGAGTTCACCAACCAGCACTTCAGAGAACTTTCTATTCCTTCTGACTTACGGGTAGCAGAAAGGAAATTCCGAGGCATCATTACAGCTGCAGCCGTTAGATTTATACCTGCTGGTCGAATACCCGAAATGAGACCTAATTTGCCAGCAGAAGGAGTTGGTCTAGCAAATGAGAACATACCTTGGAGGTCAGCAGATTAGTCGCGGAGCATAAGAGGAATAAATGGTTCGAGCACCTGAAGAGTTGCAACATCGGTACCGGTGTAAGTAAACTGTGGCCAACGGTTTAGTTGCTCTCGAACACTGGTAAGAAGGATGATAGGACCTCAATCACATTTAACGACGAAACTGTGACTGATCCGAAGAAATGCTCGATTTCTTTTAAACAACAGTTTTCGAGCATCCGGAGAGCGACAGGGCGAAGAGAGATTTATCTTCCAGCCAAGGAAGTACCAGTTTACGATGGGTGATGTTGCATGTGTCATCCATAACCCGAAGTCATCCAAAACGTTTGTCCTTGACGGAATATCCATGTATATGCTGAAGTAGCTGGACGAGACAGGAGTCGAAGCCCTCAAGATCCTCAATCTACTCGTCTTACTCCTGAAGATCTGTAGTTGCAGCCAGTGGAAGTAGCTACATTTCTTAACTACAACAACAAGTGTGAGTGTCATGGTACAATTATAAAAGGTAACAGCAAATCCCAGCTGATTTGATTCCGACGTTATACTAGTGTCAATATGAATTTGACAAATTATGTTTTTAAAAATCACCCAACAGGAAAATTGGGAACGCATACAATTTAAAATTGTTCTTTATTAAATGTGCTCCTGTATTCAATTTACTCAATCTGCCTGCTGGGAAAGTTTGAGGAAGCAAATCTTTCTTCAAGGAATAACTCGCTATTCCCAGCATGTTCATATGTGTTACACATATATATGACAATGGCTCAATTATAGGAAAGATGTGGAATAGATAGAAATATAAATTTGATAGATTTTCATTCATGTTTTTCAATTTTTATTTTGAGGATTCGAAAATATTTCATTTTCAAAATAAAAATAATTTGATGATAATTTGTTTGTTTATTTACATTTTTCTGTCAAATGAGTTGACACTAGTAGAACTTACAACAACAAATTTCCATGTGGTTGTTGTATCGTTTTTTGTACAACAACACTTGCTGTTACCTTCTATTATTATACCATGTGTGAGTGTGTGAAATGATTTCAAAGTACAATTTTTTACTACGATAAATAATGCTCATTTATGATATCAAAGAAAAAAATTCTTGCTGTATTTGTATCGAAGAAAATAGTAAAATGTAGTAGATTCTTGCAGTACGGGAACATACCAATTGTGTATGTAAATGCGCTATTACCATACAAAATTAAATTCACTGTATGCAATGCGGTTTGTAATACTTGTTCAATAATAGGCATTTGTCCGTTAAAATTGTTGATAGATATGGCAACATTCTTTCTACTACTAATTTTAGCAATTGTGAATAGTGTGTAGTGGCATTTATTTATAATTAGCCGGCTGAGGTTGGATTGTTTTCGTTTTGGTGAAGAGGAATAACTTCAATAATGTGAGTGGTATCTGAAAAATTGTAATTGTAACCTATTATTAATTTTTTTAATAACCAATACCGAAAGATTTACACAGATTAGGCCTTGTTTATTTCCCGTTGCCTATTAAAACACTCATATAATATGTGGAACAACAACAGCACGAAATCTCAAATAAATTAATTGATAACAATAGATATGAAGCGCACTATTATAAAAAATATAATAATATTAAAATACAATATACGCACATACACACACGCACATTGTCTAGGAACCTACACTTGTTTCAATAGACACGTCAAAAAGGGTTGCGTTCTCTTGGTCTTATCGAATATTGGTAGAACAGTGATTAGAATTTGAAAGTGTACGCGTGGCAAGTTTATTATTATTTCCCATATTAACTTGTGGGCGTCTTAAAAAAAAACATTTTCATTTTTACTACATTTCCTTTTTTTATAGTTTATCATGACAAGTTCATTGTCAATTTTTGTTTTACTTGTGGCGGGCTTATTGTGCACAACTTATGCCCTGTCTACTGAGGAGGACGGTTCGTGTCATTCCTTTGCCGGTGGTTCTGTTTATCCAGCAGAGAGTCCCAAAGGTGATCATACTTTACAAACTACCAAAGCAGTCAGTAAGTTGAATGAGACTACAACATTGAAAAACAGCAAATATATTTATTATTAAATGTTTTTATTTTCCAGTTTCCAAGCCAGCTCCCCAATTTGAGGGAACCGCAGTTGTCAACAAAGAGATTGTCAAGCTTTCGCTGTCTCAATATGCCGGGAAATATGTTGTATTACTATTCTATCCATTGGATTTGTGAGTATAACTTTTATGATCATATTGATATGCATATTTTTTGAGAACATGATGGTTTTAGACCTATTTTTAATAACATCTAATAGTTTATAAACACCATCTTTCTAAAAATTATATTTCATTTAAACTCCAATATATTATTGACTGATTTTAAGTATATCCGCTTAGTAAGTGGAAAAGGACCAGTAAAATGAAATTGGATCCATAGACATGTCATTCTGCAGCCGATACTAAATTTTTCATTTGGCCAGATAAGAAGCTATATCTAAATAAAGAAACTTAACACACATCACTCTAGACTTAAACTTTAAACTTAACACACAACATTCTATACCTAATTGATTACGCTGTGCCAAATTTCGTGCAAATCGAGCACTTTGGTGCTCCATTTACTTTAAATCGGACGAAAATATATATGGGAGCTATATCTGTATCTGAACCGATTTTCAGGAAACTTAACACACAACATTCTATACCTAATTCATTACGCTGTGCCAAATTTCGTGCAAATCGAAAGATATATAGGGACTTTGGTGCACCATTTACCTTAAATCGGACGAAAATATATATGGGAGCTATATCTAAATCTGAACCGATTTCGTTCCTTGGGCCAAATAAGTGACCTATGCCAAATTTCATCCAAATCGGATCATAAATGCGACCTGTACTTTGTTCACAAAAATACATGATTCTATGCATATTCTCAAAAGGAACCATATGTCTATCTCGTTTCCTAATTATACCCTTCCCTCTGTACCACAGTGTGGTGAAGGGTATAATTATTCCTATACTATTTTCGAATATAAAATAACTTCCGATTTACTTATTTATTTCTTCGATATTTTCCAGCACATTTGTATGTCCCACCGAAATCATTGCTTTCTCTGATCGCATTGAAGAATTCCGTAAAATAAATACTGAAGTAATTGCCTGCAGCGTGGATTCGCATTTCACACATTTAGCTTGGATCAATACACCACGTAAAGAAGGCGGATTGGGTAGTGTTAAAATTCCACTACTTTCCGATTTAACTCACAAAATTAGCCGAGACTATGGTGTCTACTTGGACGATTTGGGTCACACATTGCGTGGTCTTTTCATCATTGATCATCGTGGCATTCTACGTCAAATCACCATGAATGATTTACCTGTCGGCCGTTCCGTAGATGAAACTTTACGATTGGTACAAGCTTTCCAATACACCGATACACATGGTGAGGTTTGCCCAGCTGGTTGGAAACCTGGTGCAGATACTGTAAGTATTTTCAATTACATTCCTTAGAATAGTATTCAATATGCAATTCTTTTCTGTTTCGTTTTAGATTGTGCCAAATCCCAAAGAAAAAACTAAGTATTTTGAGAAAAATAATTAAAATGTTATCGTGGAAGAAACAGCAGTAACTGTGAATAATAATTTTTATGGCATTTTTTTCTTTTTCTTCAAAACAATCCATTTTTTACTATACACTTTTGTACTGAAAATCCATAACAGAAAATAAAACAAAAAATATTTTAATTTTTAATGGCGTTTTTTATTTTGACTATCTGAACGAGCATTGGCCTCCTTACGTTTCCGTTTGTTCAAGGGATTACGGGGATCATATACATCGTACCAATCATCACCTTTGGTAGAGGCATCCTTAGCCAAGACAGGGACCTCTTCCTTGAACTTCAATGTATGACACAGCCAATCATCGCCTTGAATTTCTTTCTCCACCACATTGTCATCGACTTTATCACTCTCCACCTCAATATCTTCTTGTTCAGGATCTTCACGTTTTTGTTTCAAAGCATCCAATTTGGAACGGAACTTGGATAGTAAACTTAATGTGAAATCTTCTCGACTGGCGCCTTTTTTGGGTATTTTCGCTTTAAGACTTTCATATTTTTCCTTTTCTTCAATGAAACTTTTGATCAGTTCGTTATTGTCATGTTCCATTTTCTTGGCCATTTCTTTGGAATCCTTTTGCATTTTCTTTTCCAGTTCTTCGTCTTTTTGTCTCTTTTCGCTTTGGTACTGTTTTTTCAGCGATTGGATTTCTTGGCGAATTTCTTCCCTAAAAGTGAAGATCGTAAAAATATTTCAATGGAAATGAAAAAAGGAAACTTACTTTTTCTTCTCCTTTTGAAGTCTCTTCTCATCTTCATGCGTTAGCAATTCGTCATCATCTGAATCGGAAATTTCTTCTACTTTGATGGGCTCTTTACTTTTTTTAGATTTTTCTAGAGTTTTTGATTTCAGTTTGTCTTTAATGCGCTGTTTTCGGTCATACAATTCCTCATCGTCTAACGGCTCCTCCTTTATGGGTACTTTCCATTCCCCCTCTGATTCTGAATTGCTGTCGTCTTCCAATTTTACTTTAACTGGTTCTTTGCTTAACTTCGGATCATCTACGACATCGTGCAAGGATTTTGCCTTTCCAGCATTTTTTTGTACAAATTCTGTGGTTTCAACTTCATCTTCTTCGGCTTCTTCGCCAAATGATAATAAGCCAAAATTTCTAAAAATCATAAAAAAGCCCATTAGATAAATTCCATCGGAGTTATTCCCATAAGCAATTTCAAAATCTTACTTGACACCCTTTTCTTTCTTCTTTTTCTTGTCCTTCTTGACTTCCTTTTTCAGTTCCCTTGGTACAATATCATCAAATGGATTCTTTAGAATCTCTGCCTTCAATATTTTATGGGGATACATAGGTCTTTCATTGTGGTCCACTTCACCTTCCTCCAACTTTAACATATTGAAAACTGTGTCCCCAGTAACTTTTCCAAATAGAGTATTTTTGTTTTGTAACTCTGGTGTCGGTCCCATTGTAAAGAAAAACTGTGATCCATTATCGTCCTTATCCGAATTGGCCATACCGACAAGACCTCTTCTGGTATAGCGTAGTCGTGAATGGAATTCATCTTTGAAGGGATGACCATAAATTGATTCGCCACCTGTACCATCACCACATGGATCTCCACCCTGTACTATGAAATCTTTTACGACACGATGAAAGATCGTGTTGTTGTAGTAACCTTCCATACACAGTTGAATGAAATTCCGACATGCCTTGGGACATTCTCGCGACCATAGTTCAATATCGATATCACCAACGGTAGTACGCAGCAACACCTATACGAATGTTTGAAAGTCAAAATATGAATTAAAATTTTAAATGGAATTGGATTAGAACCAACGCCGGATGGAAGGCTATTCGAAAACATATCAGGCAATCGAAGGGCGGGATTAAAAAAAATATATTTAACTTAAATTAAATACCTTTCCCGATGTTGGGGGTTCCTGTATGTATATATTACTCATTTCTTATAATAATAATTAAACAAATCGCGAAAACCCGAAATAAAATGTGCCGTTCCAAAACAAACAATAAACAATTTTCATACGAATGGTGGACATATAAGCGAATGGCCGATAAAACATAAACTCAAAACAAAATGGCTTACACTTCGTTGTGTTTACGAATGAGGGCGATGAATAATGGTGACATATTATCAGCTGTGAACGACAGGAGGTAATAATAGCTCTGTCTGTTTACTCGATAATAGATAGCAATTTTTGTTTTGGTAACAATTGATACCAAATGTTACTAAATTTTGTCTGTTTACCCAAAAATCCAGTAAAAGAGAGTCAAGTGAGAGTGCAAGTTTGACAGTTCAACAACAACAACAAACTTACTAGAGTTTACCGAAAAATTTTTTTTTCGGAAAAAAGGAGGCATTTGATTTGCGCCAAAATAAACAAAGTCCCGATTTATATTAGGCGAGTTTACTTGCGGCAATTATTATCGTTGCCTTTTGAAGTTGCTTCATGCGTCTATACAAGGCAATTCGGTTTCAAAAATATTCCCTTTTTCATTTGATGTCAATAGTTTAAAATGTCAAGAAATACGAAATACACAAAACGAATTGCCAGAAAATTGTTGGTACGAGCAATTTTTTTCCATTTCTATTTCCCTTGCCCCTCTCTCCTACAGTCAATAACTTGCCGCAAGTAAACTCGCCTAATCTAAATTGGGACAAACAAACAAAGGATAAATACAATTATTTGTATTGCATTTAATATTAAAAATAAAATGAACAATAAAAGAAAAATGGATTTGGTATGTTCCCCGGGAACATTTAAGCTTCCTGCATCAATACATTGCCCTCTATCTGGAACGTGCCTAAAAATATATAAGGAATTAGTTTCTAATTTAATGAAATTTTGCATTACTTACGAATTTTCTTCCATTTTCTGTAATTTTTTCAAATTGAACTTTGCAAATTTAATAAAATCTTTTGCATAATTTTTGTGTTTGGTCATAAAACAGCTGATCTCAAAATGGCTGAGTTTGCCAAATCTTACTGAATAAAATTTTGAGATCCTCGTCTAGCTAATTAGTCTGTTCTTTCATTACCCAAGATATCACGATGACCTTGTACCCAACACAGCCGATAGCCAATATAGCCGCTCTGCACTTGAGGCCGGCTTCAGATTTGATATAACAAGATTTGATGGCTTTAAGAGCCGCTTGGCTATCCACGAAGATAATCACCGATTCAACGACCTCTGCATTCAGACTTTTTATCAATTCCGCAGCCTTCCAAATTGCGAAGATTTCAGCTTGGAAAATACTAGAGTTGCAATCCAACTTGTAGGTTAACTCAAGGCCTAGCCTTTCACAGTAGACGCCTGCCCTTGTACCTTCTTCCATCTTCTATCCGTCTGTATAGAAGGCCAGACCGTCCAGAGGAGGGTTACTTCGGTTCCAATCGCCTCTTCTAGGAATAAAAACATCTACATCGTCAAATCTCAGGACTGGTGCCATATAGTCGCTTAGCTTTACGCGTTGGTCCAGTGGCATACCTGGCTCGTTCAAGGTACGACCATGGCAACATAGCCAGAAGTTTTGTTCATGCAGCCTTAGGGCGCTACGTACAGCCTGACACTTAATGCTTAGGCACAGATGCTTAAAGTTAAGCATTGCGTTCAGAGCTGCTTGTGGCGTACTCCTCCTGGCTCCTGTAACTACAATCGAGGCAGCTCTTTGTACCTTATCTAATTTAAACGGCATATACATTCGATTTATTGGACATGTATACATGACATATATTCATGTATTCATGAGGATTTATTGGACATGTATACAAAGGAATTGACAATTGAAACCCACTGGGTTAACGAAATCCGGTTAAATGTAAACGTACTATTACTGGATGTCGATTTGTGGCGCAGACAAAATAATGTTAAGAGCGTGTTTAGAGTACTAAATCCACTCGATTTCAAATGTCAATTCCCTAGTGTATACGTGACGTTAATAATATTCACAAATTCAGTGGATTATATTTGACGTATTTAGATTTGATATCGAGTGGATTTCGTAATTCGAAATACACTTTCAGCTATTGTAAATAAGAAGAAACTAATAGTACGTTTACATTTAACCAGATTTCGTTAACCCAGTGGGTTTCAATTGTCATTTCCTTTGCTTATATGTCAAATAAATACTCATAAAGTAGGTTAACCCGGTAAAAACGTTCTAATGTACAAGGAGTTATAGGGACAGTCACAATTAGAAAAACAAAAACGTCAGAAATAAAAAGCATGTAAAAGGTAAACCAAAAAAAAAAAAAAAAAACAATAACGCACTGTTGTTATGATTAAAGCAGCAACCCAAGGAAAATGTATAATTTTGCAAAAATGTATATTCAATGCACAATTGTGCAATGAAATGAAATATATGTTGTTGAAGAAGTTTAAAACAAGCATGGTATAATTATACAAGGTAGGGAAGCTTTTGTCAGAAAGGAGAAAAAACTCCTCTTCCTTCTGGGCAATAATGTTAGAATAAAGACGCGTTTAGACTACGCCTTCTAAATCCACTCGATTTGTAAATCGGGATATCAAATCATAACTGTTTAGACTAGTATTGTAATGAAATGAAAAGATATGTCGGCTGTTATTCGTTTACGTACATTTCATTTACACATTTCACTGGTTCCATGATGTCAGCGGCAATGTTTGAATCAATATTATAATAATTTTGTTAGAAATTGTTCTCTTTTAGGCCAAAAATACAATTTCAACAGTTAACATAATTTTGTCAGGCAGTTAAATTACCAATTTTAAAGCATACTTTAAGGAGAAACTATTATTTTTTGGGACAAAAGTAGGGTTGTATGTGAAATTATCTGGATTTAGCATAGGATTTAGAACAAATCGAAATATTGAGTTGATTCAATTTTGTATGGTAAATCGAGATAAATTCAGCTCGATTTAGCAATTAAATCCAGATAATGCACTAAACTCGCCTTAAATGAAAACAAATGCAACAAGTCGATCTGTTCATTTGACATATTTTAAACATTTTACCAAAAACACGAAAAGTAATGGAATGTCAGGGTTTCTTTTCAGAATCGAGTTGGAGATATGATTTACATATTGTATCATGTGAATTAAGGGCTAAACAGAATGTTCGCGTTGAGCGTTTTTTGTTATCGCGTTAGCGCACGCAAAAAGTTAAAATATATTTAACTTAAAAGCGCAGCGCACATCAACTTCATGTGTTAAAGTACATTTACATATACGATTTTAAATCGAGTCGATTAACGAAATCCAGAAATACACCCTAATTGTTTACACATACTGATGAGATGACTCCTGATCTCATCACAAATGTGCGACGGGAGAAATTAGAGAAAAAAGAAACGCACGGTGTTGACGGTTCCGTGGTTCCAGGTGAACTCATTTTATTTCTAATATTTTCTTAACTCTAAACCTACATTTTAATACAAAGAAGTACAATGCATTTCAAATACATACATTGAATGTGTAAATAGATTTGGGTTTGGATACATTTATGGTCTTTATTTACGATCACCCAAAAATACACACAGACAAGAAATATTCTAAATGCATTCTAAAGATAATTATGTTTAAACGCATTGTGTGCGGCGATATCATTTTTCTTCTACCTATGCACTGCTTATCTACAATGCAGGCCTGCACACACACTGCGTGAAGGTAATAAAGAACATATTTTATTATCCAAAAATAACCATACGTACAGTTCACTAAACTGTACAGACTGCGGGCCTTAAAAGATTCTAATCTTTTAACAAAAATGTAGCTAAATTTTTTTTCTTAATATTAGTTAATGATTTATAACTTATTTCGTAATTTATCAACTAAAGTTATGAAGACTCCAATATTATTCTATTCACAGCTAGGTTATCGCACCAACGACATCCAGCAGCCAGTTGCAGCATGACTCCATCTTCCACCGATGAAAAACTAGGAAAAACTTTTTTCTTCTTAATGGGTACTTCTCTTCCTTGAAGTTATTTTTCTCTTCAGTGGTCATGAAATTACAGATGATTTTCTTTGTGTTATGCAACATCTTAGCATGTGATGTAGCGGCTTTCTCAGGTTCTTTGTTTTGCTTTAATGGCTTGCAGCAGTAAACATTTCCTGGCAAAAGCTTGTAAGAAGGAGTTAATGCAGGACCCTTGTGTTCCAGCGTATTCCATTTGGCACCTTCTTTATTTTCTTTATTCGACCTTTTACAAGCATATTCTTTCACGATGTCCTTTTGAAGTTTTGTGGGTAAAGTAGTTTTTATTTTCACCGCAGCTTGGTATGAATATTTACTCGTATCCGTTTTCAACTCTTTAAAGTCATTTTCATCGACGTGTTTTCCTATTTTGGGCAGTGACTCATCTTTATCTATGAGTGCATTTTGGACAGCAGGACAGCCGTCGGTAGCGCCAACCGCTGGACCAGTGACTGTTACCGCCGGGTTGGTATTCTCTGCAGTTTCACTATGGGCTCTTAGGGTTTCGGCAACAATTTTCTTTATAGGATCTTCCCAGCTACTCTTTCGATTTTTATCCTTGAGGATTGTGTCTGGCTCTTTCATTTGCTGCACGTTTCCTCTAGCTGCCTTATTTATATTCCGTGATGGCAGCTCTTCTTCAACTGCATCTTTTTTCTTTGCAGTCTCTATTGTTTGGAAATTCGCGTTATCGATTTTATGCTTCAGTTTACGCGTTATTTGTGGTTTGTTGTTTTCGACTTCCACACCGACTCGCGGAACATCAACGTGACCGTTTCTAATTTTTGTAGTCTCCGTCTCACTCGTCCCTAAGTCATTTTCATTCTCTAAACGAGATTCTTCATTCACGACCCTATATGTAATCAGTTCGTATCCTCTTCTAAAATTAGTATCTTTTTCTAATACTTCATAGCAAATCTCAAGAAACAAAAATCTTCTAGCAAGTACACTATCTACAGGTAAATTCAAGCCATATTCTAAATATCTACCTTCAGCGTTTACATACTTAAGAAAGCTAATTCTTGAGTTGCTCAGAAGAGCATTCTCAACCTCTTCTGCTAACTCCTCTAAGGCAAAACTTAGTCGCCTAACTAGTGTATCTTTTTCTTGTGGCGATAGGAAAAATATATCGCTATCTTCATACTCTCCTGATGAACTTACGCTGTTCAACTTAGCTACTGCTTCAAACCTTGGAGCTTCTAAGGGTACGACAATACCCCTCACCCACATACGGGTTTCAATCTCGTCAAAAGCATACCGTACTCCCAAACCAAACAATATATGTTTGTATGGAACCTTTCCCATACGGTGGAGCTTCTCCTCATTATCTAGGAATTCCCTCCTTGCTTCTATGAAGGAATTTGCTAAACCTAAACAATAATCTCTAATCTCTTCTGTCACACTTTTTTGAGCAATTTTGCTCAGTTTTAAATAAATAGACACGATATACTCGCCCAACATCCTTTGATGTTGAATGAATTGTTCAAAATTCATTTTAACGAAACTATATCTGTCTAAGTCTATGCTATGGAAATATGAACTGTCCTTCCTTCGACTGTCCTACTCCACTAATTTGCCGGGTAAACCTTGGTAGTGCCTTTCACTACGTATTCACCACGACAATAAAGGAAAACGACTAACACTGCCTTTGCTTCAGCAGTGCGCCTATTCCAAAACAATACGTGTAGACTTAGCACGGTTTGCCTTCACCTGCATATCTAACACGTTACTAGCACTTCACAATAGACATAACGCAGTTCTTTATTACGCGCCTATTGCTTGACTTCGCGATAAACTAAACGCATTTTTCCTCTTATACGCGCCTATCACGTCACTAACACTGTGAAAAACCCGATTTTATTTTTTTCTTTACGGCCTATCACTTTACTAAATACTACGCGATAACCAACGTAGTTTGTCCTTTACTACGCGCCTATCACGTCACTAACACTATGTGAAAAACCAACGTAGGTAGTTCTTCACTACGCGCCTATCACGTCGGGGTCACCAAATGATGAGATGACTCCTGATCTCATCACAAATGTGCGACGGGAGAAATTAGAGAAAAAAGAAACGCACGGTGTTGACGGTTCCGTGGTTCCAGGTGAACTCATTTTATTTCTAATATTTTCTTAACTCTAAACCTACATTTTAATACAAAGAAGTACAATGCATTTCAAATACATACATTGAATGTGTAAATAGATTTGGGTTTGGATACATTTATGGTCTTTATTTACGATCACCCAAAAATACACACAGACAAGAAATATTCTAAATGCATTCTAAAGATAATTATGTTTAAACGCATTGTGTGCGGCGATATCATTTTTCTTCTACCTATGCACTGCTTATCTACAATGCAGGCCTGCACACACACTGCGTGAAGGTAATAAAGAACATATTTTATTATCCAAAAATAACCATACGTACAGTTCACTAAACTGTACAGACTGCGGGCCTTAAAAGATTCTAATCTTTTAACAAAAATGTAGCTAAATTTTTTTTCTTAATATTAGTTAATGATTTATAACTTATTTCGTAATTTATCAACTAAAGTTATGAAGACTCCAATATTATTCTATTCACAGCTAGGTTATCGCACCAACGACATCCAGCAGCCAGTTGCAGCATGACTCCATCTTCCACCGATGAAAAACTAGGAAAAACTTTTTTCTTCTTAATGGGTACTTCTCTTCCTTGAAGTTATTTTTCTCTTCAGTGGTCATGAAATTACAGATGATTTTCTTTGTGTTATGCAACATCTTAGCATGTGATGTAGCGGCTTTCTCAGGTTCTTTGTTTTGCTTTAATGGCTTGCAGCAGTAAACATTTCCTGGCAAAAGCTTGTAAGAAGGAGTTAATGCAGGACCCTTGTGTTCCAGCGTATTCCATTTGGCACCTTCTTTATTTTCTTTATTCGACCTTTTACAAGCATATTCTTTCACGATGTCCTTTTGAAGTTTTGTGGGTAAAGTAGTTTTTATTTTCACCGCAGCTTGGTATGAATATTTACTCGTATCCGTTTTCAACTCTTTAAAGTCATTTTCATCGACGTGTTTTCCTATTTTGGGCAGTGACTCATCTTTATCTATGAGTGCATTTTGGACAGCAGGACAGCCGTCGGTAGCGCCAACCGCTGGACCAGTGACTGTTACCGCCGGGTTGGTATTCTCTGCAGTTTCACTATGGGCTCTTAGGGTTTCGGCAACAATTTTCTTTATAGGATCTTCCCAGCTACTCTTTCGATTTTTATCCTTGAGGATTGTGTCTGGCTCTTTCATTTGCTGCACGTTTCCTCTAGCTGCCTTATTTATATTCCGTGATGGCAGCTCTTCTTCAACTGCATCTTTTTTCTTTGCAGTCTCTATTGTTTGGAAATTCGCGTTATCGATTTTATGCTTCAGTTTACGCGTTATTTGTGGTTTGTTGTTTTCGACTTCCACACCGACTCGCGGAACATCAACGTGA
Organism: Musca vetustissima; assembly: GCF_032173495.1. NCBI lineage: Eukaryota > Metazoa > Arthropoda > Insecta > Diptera > Muscidae > Musca > Musca vetustissima. The sequence goes on from NW_026879365.1 coordinate 259,718, forward strand.
CCGTTTCTAATTTTTGTAGTCTCCGTCTCACTCGTCCCTAAGTCATTTTCATTCTCTAAACGAGATTCTTCATTCACGACCCTATATGTAATCAGTTCGTATCCTCTTCTAAAATTAGTATCTTTTTCTAATACTTCATAGCAAATCTCAAGAAACAAAAATCTTCTAGCAAGTACACTATCTACAGGTAAATTCAAGCCATATTCTAAATATCTACCTTCAGCGTTTACATACTTAAGAAAGCTAATTCTTGAGTTGCTCAGAAGAGCATTCTCAACCTCTTCTGCTAACTCCTCTAAGGCAAAACTTAGTCGCCTAACTAGTGTATCTTTTTCTTGTGGCGATAGGAAAAATATATCGCTATCTTCATACTCTCCTGATGAACTTACGCTGTTCAACTTAGCTACTGCTTCAAACCTTGGAGCTTCTAAGGGTACGACAATACCCCTCACCCACATACGGGTTTCAATCTCGTCAAAAGCATACCGTACTCCCAAACCAAACAATATATGTTTGTATGGAACCTTTCCCATACGGTGGAGCTTCTCCTCATTATCTAGGAATTCCCTCCTTGCTTCTATGAAGGAATTTGCTAAACCTAAACAATAATCTCTAATCTCTTCTGTCACACTTTTTTGAGCAATTTTGCTCAGTTTTAAATAAATAGACACGATATACTCGCCCAACATCCTTTGATGTTGAATGAATTGTTCAAAATTCATTTTAACGAAACTATATCTGTCTAAGTCTATGCTATGGAAATATGAACTGTCCTTCCTTCGACTGTCCTACTCCACTAATTTGCCGGGTAAACCTTGGTAGTGCCTTTCACTACGTATTCACCACGACAATAAAGGAAAACGACTAACACTGCCTTTGCTTCAGCAGTGCGCCTATTCCAAAACAATACGTGTAGACTTAGCACGGTTTGCCTTCACCTGCATATCTAACACGTTACTAGCACTTCACAATAGACATAACGCAGTTCTTTATTACGCGCCTATTGCTTGACTTCGCGATAAACTAAACGCATTTTTCCTCTTATACGCGCCTATCACGTCACTAACACTGTGAAAAACCCGATTTTATTTTTTCTTTACGGCCTATCACTTTACTAAATACTACGCGATAACCAACGTAGTTTGTCCTTTACTACGCGCCTATCACGTCACTAACACTATGTGAAAAACCAACGTAGGTAGTTCTTCACTACGCGCCTATCACGTCGGGGTCACCAAATGATGAGATGACTCCTGATCTCATCACAAATGTGCGACGGGAGAAATTAGAGAAAAAAGAAACGCACGGTGTTGACGGTTCCGTGGTTCCAGGTGAACTCATTTTATTTCTAATATTTTCTTAACTCTAAACCTACATTTTAATACAAAGAAGTACAATGCATTTCAAATACATACATTGAATGTGTAAATAGATTTGGGTTTGGATACATTTATGGTCTTTATTTACGATCACCCAAAAATACACACAGACAAGAAATATTCTAAATGCATTCTAAAGATAATTATGTTTAAACGCATTGTGTGCGGCGATATCATTTTTCTTCTACCTATGCACTGCTTATCTACAATGCAGGCCTGCACACACACTGCGTGAAGGTAATAAAGAACATATTTTATTATCCAAAAATAACCATACGTACAGTTCACTAAACTGTACACATACCCTTAATCATGATCTAAATGCCGATCAGCTTATGTTTGTTAGTATACATACAAAATTATTAATTTGCGCCAAAAATATTTGTTTGCAATTTGAAAAAGAATAGAAGAATTACCACAATGGAAATGTTTTTGCAATACTGTGATCGTTTGGAAAGTAAAAACAAAACACCTAAAACACAAAAATTCTATAATTAATTTTTATTTTCCTTTGATCTGTCATTTTTGTATTTGTCAGCCGTTAAATTTAAAAACAAACGGCATGTAAAAACAGTTGGAAATTTTGGTACATTGTGAGAGAGTTGTATTTTTTCGTACAAAACCCGCGTTGCATCTCAGTAGTATCATGATTTCGATCATGATTTAAAATAAATCCTGCTGCACGATGATTTAAATTTGTGTGGTAAATCATGGTAAATTTAGCCTGATTAAGAAAATAAACCCTGATTCAGCCTTTAATCATGATTAAATGTTATATGTAAATTCGCTTTTAGTGTTATCGTTTCCTTGTGGTTGTTGTATTTTCGATAACACAAAACGCAACGGATGGCTCAACGCGAGCATTCTGCTTAGCCCATTAGAGCAACAGGTAAGCAGGACGATAATGGAAAGATTTTTGTTCTATGCCAGCTCAGCGAGTGTTTGTTTTTTACATTGCTAAAAAACAAAAATAATTTGGATCCGTATACGTCGTTCTTGTTTTCCGAGTATATTTTACATATTCTCGGAACAGTTTTATTGAAAAAATTACTTTTCTGTGCGCCTTTTTTTCCGAGAACGACTTTTTGTGCAACCTTTTAAAAATACCCAGCGGTAACTCTGCACCTGATCACCCTGACTCAACACTGAGGCATTCATACGGACAGTGTCCGTGAGTGTCACACAACCCCAACAATGCGGTTCTCATTTAGTCTCCATTCCACCTCATTCGTAAATATTTTGTTAAGCTGCTTTGAGGTATTTTTATCGGTCATCTTGTCTTCTCCCCCATTCGTTAGCAAGTGGAACGTTTTTCAATTTTATTTTGGTTTGCAACATATTTTGAAAGTGTTAGGTTCTATTTGGAAGTGTAAAATATCCAAAAATAAATACGGCAGAACGACGACCAAAGATCAAAATAAAATTAAAGTGAACTTATAATTTAACACAAATAAAACAAAGAGTGAAACAATCCGTACAAATAAAAAAAAACTACAGTTTGTGGTAAATAGTAATTCACTTTCTCTTGTGGCTCCACTTTGCTTTGATTATTTTGGCAAATGATGAAAGAAAACCAAACAATGACGTAGGCGCCAGTATGTCATACGTGTTGGCCCCTACCCGTCCACAATCGTACAAACCTGTGCCAATTCATATTCAAACAGACATCAGTATTTCGATGTGTGTTTCGGAGAATTTTCAAAACATATATAGATTTGAATATTTTTACGTACAGTTGCATTAAGTTTTATTTTCAATACCAATCATATTTGCAGATTCGTCTAAGTGTGTAAATACCGGTACAATGTCAATGCCAATGAATAATTTGGATAAAGGGGGATATGTGCCTCCTGGTTATAATCCAAATGCTCCAACAGCGCCTGGTGCTCCGGGAAATTATGTAAGTATAAACATTCCAAGAGATTGTTTTAAAGACAACCCCTGAACCAAATTCAAAGCGAATGATAATTGAATACGCCCCACAATTGAAATAACAATTTGCTAAAATTTTGGGTGGGCTTCAAAGGCAAAAAAGTGACGCACATTTAGGTTTTGTATTCAGTGTCTAAGGCAATTATAAAGATAAATAGACGCCTAAGACAGTTTTATACTTTCTTTGCGGAACATCCATTGTTTTATTTCTTTGAAAAAAATTCTAATTAGAATTACTAAAACTATTCAAAGCATTTAGTGCTTTTCGCAGCACTATCAACACCAATTATAGCTCTGTCTGTTTACTCGATATTTGGTAACAATTGTTACCAAATGTTGTCTGTTTACCCAAAAAATCCAGTAAAAGAGAGTCAAGTGAGAGAGCAAGTTTGACAGTTCAACTTACTGGAGTTTACTGAAAAAATTTTATGCATTAAGATTTTGCAAACTCAGCCGTTTTTGGATCAGCTGTTTTATGACCAAACACAAAACTTATTCAAAACATTTTTTTTAATTTGCAAAGTTCAATTTGAAGTTAAGTTGTATAAAAACTACAGAAAATGGAAGAAAATTCGTAAGTAATGCAAAGTTTTATTAAATTAGAAACTAACTCCTTATATATTTTAAGGCAAGTTCAGATAGAGGGCAATGTATTGATGCAGGAAGCTTAAATGTTCCCGGGGGAACATACCAAATCAATTTTTCTTTTATTATTCATTTTATTTTTAATATTAAATGCAATACAAATAATTGTGTTCGTCCTTTGTTTGTTGTTTATTTTGGCGCAAATCCAATGTTTTCTTGAATCAGCTGTTTATATTTCTCAGTATTATCGCAAAAAAAAAAGTAAAAAAGGCGTACTCTCTGAACTAGAACTTACTGAATAAATGTTACTGGAAAGTAACCAGACACACCTTATATATGATATTGAACCAAATGTCAAACATTTGTTAAATGACATTCTTTAAATAAAATCTGTTGGACCCAAGGTGTATGCATGAATTACAACCACTAATTACATTCAAAAAATAACATTATTGTTATAGAAAATAAATTGTCAATGCCTGAAATTGAATATTAGTGTTGGTCATAGAATTTGTTTCGCAAAATAGGTATATAAAAACATTAAGCAAATCCCCTTAATAAACATGCTATTGTATATTCTAGTACGTTTTGGGACCAATTTAGAATAAGTTCATTAAAAATATTATTTGAAGTGAATGCCCTAATATATTCTGACAATTTATTTTACAAAAAAAGTAAGCAGACTGATTATATAAATGCACCTTGGTTGGACCTTTTTTGTCCACAACCGAAAAATTTAATCCACATTTAAATTTGATGTTTCTTTATTTACTAAGTCTGATTTTCCACAGGCAAATTTTTATTTGGCAAATACTGAGTTTGTAGGCGAGAGGGGTGCGAGGAAGAAAAACAAAACTTTGCTTGTTCAGAACACGCAAATTCTGCTTTGCTCTGTTCGTTGAAAACAATTTTGTTGACATTTCCTTTTTAACCTATTCGTTTTACTGACACACAGCCGTCTTTTGTTTACAAACCTGTTGCTTTAATTTGTGCAAGTGAAATTTATTTTTTAATTTTTGCAATTTATATATTAAAATATATAAAAATAAATAGAATATTAAAAAATTCTTTAAAATGCAAACACTATCGACGTTTTTTCCTTTCTTTTATATTTTGATTTGCAAATTTGGCAAAGAAAAATTTGCTAATGGACAAGCAAGAGAAAATTTCAAAAGAGAAAACAAATAAGTTGCCAAATAAAAATCTGCCTGTGGAAAAGCGGACTAAGAATCAACCAATTCCCTAATGCACAATCTTTGCTGATAAGTTATACAAAGAAGATTTGTACAAATTATTACAAAATGTTGTTCGTTTACCCAAAAGTCCAGTAAATAAGAGTGAATTGAGAGAGCAGATTTGACAGTTGTGTTACTGAGTATTTCCAAATTCCTACAAGAGAAAATTTACCCAGTAAGAATTTTCTTGTACCATCAGCTGTTTTATGTTTTGCAAACAACCAACTACATTGTTTTCAAGCAAATTGATTATTTTGTGAATTTTATATTGGTTTTGTATCTTTAAACGTTAAAATGGGTGAAGAAAACGCAAGTATTTATTTTTTAACAATTTTTATAATGAAAATGCTGCTATTTGCGCCAAATTGTTTGTTGTATTAATCAGCCGTGTCGATACAAACTTTTTACTGGGTGTTGTTCGTTTACTTTTTGCAATTTCTCTCTTGAGAACGAACATTTCATATTTTACTCTCTGCAAAGTCTTACTGAGTAAATTATTAATAGGAAAGTAAACGAACGAACTTCCCAGTGGGAAAAAGTAATCTATGGTAAACGAACGGGTAATGCACAGCCACTGAAATTTGTTGATTACAGTATGCATTATAATATAAAATAATATATTCCTCCATAATATCCATATAATGCATAATGTAATCGTTTAGTGATAATATATTATTTTTTAGATCCTTAGAAATATGTTAAAGAATTTATTCTCCCGATTTCATTAAGTAAATTATTGTTGATATAAAAATATTTGTTTTATTATATTTTATAATTACAAATATAACGATGTTACATAAAGTTTTAAAAGGAAAATTAAACGTATTTATAGGATATTTTTTGGATACAGGCAATACAAATATTTCCATTGTTATCTGAAAAAATTTGTTCCAAAATAGAAATATAGAAATAAGAATATTTTATTATGATTTTATTACTTACACTTTTTGAATTCATTAGATTCATTATTTATTGAAATGGTGCCAGTTTTATTATACATTTGTTAAGAATTAATAATTTCATAATTTTTATTGTTTTCTTTGTTCACTTCATTTGCGCAACGTTTTTTTCTAATACTTTTCCACCGACTTCAACAAAATTACCCAGTGGGAAAAGTGAGAACGTATTACATTGAGAATCGATTTATTGATTTTGAAATGTTTCCACTTTACTAGATTTACTATTAAAAAAGTACGTAGTAGAACATATCATATACAGTATATATCGGATATAAGAAACTCAAAAAAAGCCGGAATTATCAATTATAAGAAAGTATAAGCTCGGTGTTTTTTTTTATAATCTTTCCTATATGAGATGTGCTTATATCCGATATCTACCGTATTATATTTAAACGGCATATACATTAGAACTTTTTACCGGGTTAACCTACTTTATGAGGATTTATTTGACATGTATGCAAAGGAATTGTCATTGAAACCCACTGGGTTAACGAAATCTGGTTAAATGTAAACGTACTATTAGGTTCATCCATGGTACAATTATTCAAGGTAGGCCATAGCAACTTATAAATTACAAGTTTTTCTTACTGTGGCTTGTTATGCCAAAGTCATATACAAAATGTATGTAATGTTTTGAAAAAAAATATAACAAAATATATTCGAAAATCGATTTATTTGAAGATGTAGTTTTCAACATTTGTAAGAAGAAATGTATGATTTGTGAATGAATCAATATGTAAATCATATCTCCAACTCGATTTTGAAAAGAAGACCTGACATTCCATTAATTTTTCGCGTTTTTTTTTGGTAAAAAAATGTCAAATGAACAGACCGACTTGTTGCATTTGTTTTCATTTATTCATGTCCATTAAGGTAAATTCGTATTTAACTAGCAGAGACACAAACCATGTATATTAACATTACAGTTAACAGAGCTCTGTCAAAGTTAACAGAGCTACTCGAAAAAGTGATATTTTATGAAAAATTTCACTTTTACTAAAAAAAATCACATTGTGGAATATCTGAAATAAAATATTTTTCTACTTTTAATAATTTTTCCTAAATTTGCCCAATTTGGGTATTCGATAATTGCCAGCAGCATTACATATACCAACATATTTAATATGCCCACTCCTGCTAATAGGACAATTCTTCCAGGACAACATGGGTATCGTTGGAAAGGTTATTGCCTCTACTTTCCATTTCAGTAGTAAAAAATTTCGAAAATGTTGCCGGATGGCGCCGTATTTAACGATTTTTGAAAATATCCTTGATTAAGGATAATTTGGTGTCCATAGGTCCATCAGGACAATTCTTCCAGGACAACATGGGTATCGTTGGAAAGCTTATTGAGTCTACTTTCCATTTCTGTAGTTAGAAGTTTCAAAAATGTTGCCGGATTGCGCCGTATTTAACAATTTTTGAAAATATCCTTGATTAAGGATAATTTGGTGTCCATTGGTCCATCAGGACAATTCTTCCAGGACAATATGGGTATCGTTGGAATGGTTATTGCCTCTACTTTCCATTTCAGTAGTAAAAAATTTCGAAAATGTTGCCGGATGGCGCCGTATTTAACGATTTTTGAAAATATCCTTGATTAAGGATAATTTGGTGTCCATAGGTCCATCAGGACAATTCTTCCAGGACAACATGGGTATCGTTGGAAAGGTTATTGACTCTACTTTCCATTTCTGTAGTTAGAAGTTTCAAAAATGTTGCCGGATTGCGCCGTATTTAACAATTTTTGAAAATATCCTTGATTAAGGATAATTTGGTGTCCATTGGTCCATCAGGACAATTCTTCCAGGACAATATGGGTCGTTGGAAAGGTTATTGACTCTACTTTCCATTTCTGTAGTTAAAAGTTTCAAAAATGTTGCCGGATTGCGCCGTATTTAACAATTTTTGAAAATATCCTTGATTAAGGATAATTTGGTGTCCATTGGTCCATCAGGACAATTCTTCCAGGACAATATGGGTATCGTTGGAAAGGTTATTGACTCTACTTTCCATTTCTGTAGTTAAAAGTATCAAAAATGTTGCCGGATTGCGCCGTATTTAACAATTTTTGAAAATATCCTTGATTAAGGATAATTCGGTGCCCATTGGTCCATCAGGACAATTCTTCCAGGACAACATGGGTATCGTTGGAAGGGTAATTGTTAAATACGGCGCAATCCGGCAACATTTTTGAAACTTTTAACTACAGAAATGGAAAGTAGAGTCAATAACCTTTGCAACGATACTCATATTGTCCTGGAAGAATTGTCCTGATGGACCAATGGACACCAAATTATCCTTAATCAAGGATATTTTCAAAAATTGTTAAATACGGCGCAATCCGGCAACATTTTAGAAACTTCTAACTACAGAAATGGAAAGTAGAGTCAATAACCTTTCCAACGATACCCATGTTGTCCTGGAAGAATTGTCCTGATTGTCCAATGGGCACCAAATTATCCTTAATCAAGGATATTTTCAAAAATCGTTAAATACGGCGCCATCCGGCAACATTTTCGAAACTTTTTACTACTGAAATGGAAAGTAGAGGCAATAACCTTTCCAACGATACCCATGTTGTCCTGGAAGAATTGTCCTATTAGCAGGAGTGGGCATATTAAATATGTTGGTATATGTAATGCTGCTGACAATTATCGAATACCCAAATTGGGCAAATTTAGGAAAAATTATTAAAAGTCGAAAAATATTTTATTTCAGATATTCCACAATGTGATTTTTTTAGTAAAAGTGAAATTTTTCATAAAATATCACTTTTTCGAGTAGCTCTGTTAACTTTGACATAGCTCTGTTAACTGTAATGTTAATATACATGGTTTTTGTCTCTGCTAGTTAAATACGAATTTATCTTAATGGACATCATTTATTCTGACATTTTCCACAAGGTAGAGCTTTATTTTCTCCTTTCTGACAAAAGATACCCTACCTTGTATAATTGTACCGTGGGTTCATCCAAGGTGTATTTAATAAGGTGTATGCATCAGCTACAACAACTAACATTTTTCATTCGGCGAGACAGAGATAGAGACCATGGCGGGGGACTCGCATTCATCATCCAGCGAGATGTCAGATATACTCTGACTACCCCTCCGTCTCCTTCCCAGTCTGATCCTTTCCTGGAGGTTTTGAGCATTTCAGTTCATTCCGACGATGCTGAAATTGAAATTGTCAATGTAGATATTCCGCCCGTCAACAGCATTGGGGCTAGTTATCATCCAAGCATCATCCATCTGCTGCAGGGAGATAATAAACTTGTTCTTGGTGATTTCAACGCTCATCATGAGATATGGTATTCTCAACTTCCAAATGATCCTCGCGGTGTTCTTATTGCAAACCAGATAGACGAGTCCGATTTCGCTTCCATCAATGAGGAATCCTCTACCAGAGTTACTGCCAGGTGTTCGAGCTCTCCGGACATTTCCATCGTCAGTCCATCGCTCCTTCCATATACTTCCTGGCAAACCAAGGTCGCTTTAAATTCAGACCATATTCCCATCCTGGTCACGGTAGAGAAACCCAGCGATTTCGTAGAGCCCGATCAGCGTACTTTTATGAATTATAATAAAGCCAACTGGCACGGCTTCACAAAATTCATTGAGGACTCCTTAAGTCCTATGCCGCCACCCGTATGTGCCAGAAAGGGTGAGAAGATTTTCCGAGAAATTATTCAAAAAGCGGCTAAACGCTTTATTCCTGCGGGCAGAATTCCTCTAATGAGACCAAATTATCCATCCAGGGCATCCAGATTGGCACAGCAACGCGACCAACTCCGTGCCGAAAGCCCCGCTGACGACAGAATTCCGCAGCTTAGCGCTGAAATAGATGCTCTAGTCCTTGAGCACAGGCGCTCTAAATGGATAGAACACCTTAACCACTGCAACATAAATTCCAAGCAGCTATGGTCCACAATTAAGAGTCTATCTGGTTCCAAAAGAAATAAAAATCTCCCTGCTATTTCCTTCGATAACATTCAACATTCCGATGCCAAAAAATGTACAATGCTGTTCTGCCGCCAATTCATTGAGCATCCATCTTCGGAGAACAGGACCAAGCGAGCAGTTATCCGGAGATCCAAGAATCTTAAAAGAGACTTGCAGCCACTATCGTTTACATCCAGCGAGGTAGAGGCAATTATCTCCAAATCCAAACCATCCAAAGCCCTTGGTCCAGACGGCATATCCATGTTCATCTTAAAGAAGCTTGGAGCAATAGGGCTGGGCTATCTGACCAAAGTCCTCGAGTTATCGATGTCACAGTTGTTAATTCCTGACATTTGGAAAGTTGCCCGGATTATTCCAATCCTAAAACCTGATAAATCCGCTACTAATGGGGAATCCTTCCGCCCGATTTCTCTGCTGTCACCAGTAGCCAAGGTTTTAGAGTCTCTATTGCTTCCGTCCCTGAAACAGCATTTCGTTCTTGCTCCCCACCAACACGGTTTCAGGGAATCATATAGCACAACAACGGCTTTGCAAGAAATTACTTCCAAGATTGCGAATGGCCTCAACCAGCGACGACCACCTGAACGGACCATTGTGGCAGCTCTAGATCTGTCCAAGGCGTTTGATATATTGACGACGCAAGTGCAAGAATTTCCAACTATCTAGCCACCATCACCAACTTCTTCCGGGAGCGCAATCTAAAATTATCCACTGCAAAGTCTACCGTGTCATATTTCACTTCCTGGACGCGAGAAGTCAATCTAGAACTTGACATTTCCGTTGAAGGTAGGCGCATCCCCACCGTCCATAATCCGAAAATCCTTGGGGTGGTCTTCGATAGCCTCCTTCATTTCTCCTCGCATTCCAATTACATCAACCAGAAGGT